>NC_071119.1:5000-310000 GCF_024256425.1 Clarias gariepinus
AACCCTAACCCTAACCCTAACCCTAACCCTAACCCTAACCCTAACCCTAACCCTAACCCTAACCCTAACCCTAACCCTAACCCTAACCCTAACCCTAACCCTAACCCTAACCCTAACCCTAACCCTAACCCTAACCCTAACCCTAACCCTAACCCTAACCCTAACCCTAACCCTAACCCTAACCCTAACCCTAACCCTAACCCTAACCCTAACCCTAACCCTAACCCTAACCCTAACCCTAACCCTAACCCTAACCCTAACCCTAACCCTAACCCTAACCCTAACCCTAACCCTAACCCTAACCCTAACCCTAACCCTAACCCTAACCCTAACCCTAACCCTAACCCTAACCCTAACCCTAACCCTAACCCTAACCCTAACCCTAACCCTAACCCTAACCCTAACCCTAACCCTAACCCTAACCCTAACCCTAACCCTAACCCTAACCCTAACCCTAACCCTAACCCTAACCCTAACCCTAACCCTAACCCTAACCCTAACCCTAACCCTAACCCTAACCCTAACCCTAACCCTAACCCTAACCCTAACCCTAACCCTAACCCTAACCCTAACCCTAACCCTAACCCTAACCCTAACCCTAACCCTAACCCTAACCCTAACCCTAACCCTAACCCTAACCCTAACCCTAACCCTAACCCTAACCCTAACCCTAACCCTAACCCTAACCCTAACCCTAACCCTAACCCTAACCCTAACCCTAACCCTAACCCTAACCCTAACCCTAACCCTAACCCTAACCCTAACCCTAACCCTAACCCTAACCCTAACCCTAACCCTAACCCTAACCCTAACCCTAACCCTAACCCTAACCCTAACCCTAACCCTAACCCTAACCCTAACCCTAACCCTAACCCTAACCCTAACCCTAACCCTAACCCTAACCCTAACCCTAACCCTAACCCTAACCCTAACCCTAACCCTAACCCTAACCCTAACCCTAACCCTAACCCTAACCCTAACCCTAACCCTAACCCTAACCCTAACCCTAACCCTAACCCTAACCCTAACCCTAACCCTAACCCTAACCCTAACCCTAACCCTAACCCTAACCCTAACCCTAACCCTAACCCTAACCCTAACCCTAACCCTAACCCTAACCCTAACCCTAACCCTAACCCTAACCCTAACCCTAACCCTAACCCTAACCCTAACCCTAACCCTAACCCTAACCCTAACCCTAACCCTAACCCTAACCCTAACCCTAACCCTAACCCTAACCCTAACCCTAACCCTAACCCTAACCCTAACCCTAACCCTAACCCTAACCCTAACCCTAACCCTAACCCTAACCCTAACCCTAACCCTAACCCTAACCCTAACCCTAACCCTAACCCTAACCCTAACCCTAACCCTAACCCTAACCCTAACCCTAACCCTAACCCTAACCCTAACCCTAACCCTAACCCTAACCCTAACCCTAACCCTAACCCTAACCCTAACCCTAACCCTAACCCTAACCCTAACCCTAACCCTAACCCTAACCCTAACCCTAACCCTAACCCTAACCCTAACCCTAACCCTAACCCTAACCCTAACCCTAACCCTAACCCTAACCCTAACCCTAACCCTAACCCTAACCCTAACCCTAACCCTAACCCTAACCCTAACCCTAACCCTAACCCTAACCCTAACCCTAACCCTAACCCTAACCCTAACCCTAACCCTAACCCTAACCCTAACCCTAACCCTAACCCTAACCCTAACCCTAACCCTAACCCTAACCCTAACCCTAACCCTAACCCTAACCCTAACCCTAACCCTAACCCTAACCCTAACCCTAACCCTAACCCTAACCCTAACCCTAACCCTAACCCTAACCCTAACCCTAACCCTAACCCTAACCCTAACCCTAACCCTAACCCTAACCCTAACCCTAACCCTAACCCTAACCCTAACCCTAACCCTAACCCTAACCCTAACCCTAACCCTAACCCTAACCCTAACCCTAACCCTAACCCTAACCCTAACCCTAACCCTAACCCTAACCCTAACCCTAACCCTAACCCTAACCCTAACCCTAACCCTAACCCTAACCCTAACCCTAACCCTAACCCTAACCCTAACCCTAACCCTAACCCTAACCCTAACCCTAACCCTAACCCTAACCCTAACCCTAACCCTAACCCTAACCCTAACCCTAACCCTAACCCTAACCCTAACCCTAACCCTAACCCTAACCCTAACCCTAACCCTAACCCTAACCCTAACCCTAACCCTAACCCTAACCCTAACCCTAACCCTAACCCTAACCCTAACCCTAACCCTAACCCTAACCCTAACCCTAACCCTAACCCTAACCCTAACCCTAACCCTAACCCTAACCCTAACCCTAACCCTAACCCTAACCCTAACCCTAACCCTAACCCTAACCCTAACCCTAACCCTAACCCTAACCCTAACCCTAACCCTAACCCTAACCCTAACCCTAACCCTAACCCTAACCCTAACCCTAACCCTAACCCTAACCCTAACCCTAACCCTAACCCTAACCCTAACCCTAACCCTAACCCTAACCCTAACCCTAACCCTAACCCTAACCCTAACCCTAACCCTAACCCTAACCCTAACCCTAACCCTAACCCTAACCCTAACCCTAACCCTAACCCTAACCCTAACCCTAACCCTAACCCTAACCCTAACCCTAACCCTAACCCTAACCCTAACCCTAACCCTAACCCTAACCCTAACCCTAACCCTAACCCTAACCCTAACCCTAACCCTAACCCTAACCCTAACCCTAACCCTAACCCTAACCCTAACCCTAACCCTAACCCTAACCCTAACCCTAACCCTAACCCTAACCCTAACCCTAACCCTAACCCTAACCCTAACCCTAACCCTAACCCTAACCCTAACCCTAACCCTAACCCTAACCCTAACCCTAACCCTAACCCTAACCCTAACCCTAACCCTAACCCTAACCCTAACCCTAACCCTAACCCTAACCCTAACCCTAACCCTAACCCTAACCCTAACCCTAACCCTAACCCTAACCCTAACCCTAACCCTAACCCTAACCCTAACCCTAACCCTAACCCTAACCCTAACCCTAACCCTAACCCTAACCCTAACCCTGCCCGGCCAAGGGGCACCCATTCCCGGGGCCCTGGGACCGGCCTGGCCCCTTGGATATTAGCCCCAGTGAACCTGGCGCACCAGGGGGCCCCGGGCACCCACACTTAAGCCCCCCTATACTGACTAAACCCCTTCCCGACGCAAGTTTAAAAGACCTGGCCCCTGGGATAACTCCGAGTTTTTTAACACTGGCCCCTGGGATAACTCCGAGTTTTTTAACACTGGCCCCTGGGAGACCCGAGGACTTGGAAAATATTCGAGAAAAATACCTCGGGTCTCCCAGGGGTCAGTGTTAAAAAACTCAGAGTTATCCCAGGGGTCTGGTGTTTTAAGTGGGCGGATATTGGTGTCTAGTCAGTGGGGGGAGGGCTTAAGTGTGGGTGCCCGGGCACGGATGGAGAGCCGGGTAACACCAAGCTGGTCCCCAGGGCCCAGCTTCTCAGTGACCCTAGGGGTTTTTTTCACCAAAACATGGGGAGGGCCCCCAGACTTCACCAGGGGACCCCAGGGGCCTGGGGCAACTGGGGGCTCGAACCCCAGGCCTCTCCCGGGCTACTTTCCCCCAGGGGCCACCCAGCAGCCCCAGACCCCCATAGCCGGCCTCTGCATGAGCCCCAGGCCCCACAAACCCAATCCCAGGCCCCTAGGAGCATTTTTGGGCTGGGGCCCCCAGGGGCCTCTAGGGCCACACCCGACTTCGGGACCAAGATGTCGGTACAGCAATGTTAAGGGGCCCAGGTTCTCAATTTGGGTCCTTTAAGCCAAACTCAAGGGATCAGCCCCAGACTGGACCAGCAAGCTCAGGGGGCCCGGGGCACCCAGGGCAAACCACCCCCAGGTCCCTAGCTCCTTCCCCGGGCTAGTTCCCTCCAGGGGCCACCCAGGGACCCAGGACCACCACAGCCCGGCTCAGGGTGAGCCCCAGGCCCCAGAAATCACATCGCCTTCCCCCTGGGATGTTGCCTCGGTCCGGGAGCCCCAGGGGTCCCAGGGGCCCTGCAGCCAACCCAGGGGTCCCCAGGGGTCCCATCCCCCAGGTCGGAACCCAGATCGGGGCTACCCTACATGGCCAAGCCCCTGGGGCCTCCGGGACCCCTTGGGGGGGTGCCCGGGGACCCCAGGGGCCATGGGAACCCCTCTGGGGCCCCTCGGACCCCGGGCGCAAAGTGGGGCTTAAAGGGTCCACGGACATGCTGGTCCCCGACAACATGGCCCCACCAACGAAGAAGAAACACTGGGGAAGGGTCTCTCTGGCGCCACTCTGTGGATGAAAGAGTAAGGACACAGTACGGAGAAGTTGGGTCGCCTAAGCGGGAACCGCTAAGCTGGGCCCCATTGAAAATGAATGGATGGCGGGCCCAACATAGCCAAAGCGCCCATCGGGGGCCAGCTTCTCAGTAATCTAATTCACTCGGGGCCAACTTTTCAATGTAATTCCCTAACCCTAACCCTAACCCTAACCCTAACCCTAACCCTAACCCTAACCCTAACCCTAATTAGGGCCGTAAAGGGTCTTATACGGGGATGCTGGAAAAGTTTCACCGAGAAGTTGGTCCTAGGGTTTTCCGCCTTTACCAAAGTTGCTCCTGAGGCTCCCCTGAGCCTGGGGCAGGGGTTCCCGGAATTTTAACTCCTTCCCTGCCTGAGATACGACCCTGAACTCCCCTTTGGAGGGGTCACAAAAATCCCCTGGCCCCAGGTTCGAATCCCCTGAATTTTTTCATGAATTTAGAAAAAAAAATCAGCTCTCTACGACCTTCCTATCAAAAGTTGTAAAAATTGCAGTACTCCTCCACATTAAAGGGGGCACTGGACCTCAGGGCCCAACATTTCTGGGGGCCAACATCTCAATAAAATTCACTAACTATAAAAACTTTTCAAAAATCTCAGGGAAGGTCCTGATGGGGGAATCCGACCCTCCCCAGCCCCAGCCTGGGGTTCTGGACCTTACCCAGCCCCAGGCACCCCTAGGTCGGCCACACTGGTCACCCACACCCCCCTGGGCCTCAGCCTCCATGGGGCTTGGACACCCTAGGGTTGCAGCATATCAGGGCTCCCGGCCCTTAGGGTTTCGGACCCCCAGCCCCAGCTTGGGGTTTGGAGCCTGGGGCTTGGGGCTTGGGACTTTACCCAGCCCCAGGCACCCCTAGGTCGGCCACACTGGTCACCCACACCCCCCTGGGTCTCAACCTCCATGGGGCTTGGACATCTTAGGGTTTGGGCATAGCAGGGCTCCCAGCCCCTAGGGTCTGGGGCCTGCCCCAGGCTAGGGGGCTGGGGCTTGGGACCTTACCCAGCCCCAGGCACCCCTAGGTCGGGTACACAGGTCACCCACAGCCCCTGGGGCTTAGCCTCTTTGGGACTTTGACATCTTAGGGTTATGGCATATTAGGGCTCCCGGCCCCTAGGGTCTGGGGGCCAGCCCAAGCCCCAGCCCCAGCCCCAGCCTGGGGCTAGGGACTCTGCCTAACCCCAGGATAAGGTTAGGTCGGCCACTTTAGTCACCCACACCCCCTAGGGCTTAGCCTCCATGGGGCTTGGACATTTTAGGGTTGGAGCTCATCAGGGCTCCCAGCTCAAGCCCACCTCGAGTGGGCTGGGCTGGGGGGACTTGCCCTAACCCAAACCTTACCCCAAGATTGGGGATCACCACCTTCCCCCAGCCCCACTCACCTCAGGTCCCACACCCTAGTAGGGCTCCACGGCCTGAATTCAACCAGCCCTCCCCCAGCTCCCTAGCCCCAAGGGCCGGGGAGAAATAGTGGCTCACCCCCCGGGATTTGGGTGCCCCTCACGCCGGCCCTGAGCGACCCACACCCGCCAAACTTCACACACTTCTCGGGCAGACCCTCCCGCATCCGACAAGCCCTCCCCCAGCTCTCTAGCCCCAACCCCCGCCGAGATATGGACGTTCAAACCCTAAGCGGGAAATAGCGCCGCTCCCGGCCGGCCCGAGCGTTCCCCCTCCCGGCCACCGGCCCAGCCTCGTAGGGGCTCCCGGGGGGAATCCAGGGAGCCCTCCCCCAGCCTTCTAGCCCCAGGGGCCCGGGAGATATGCCCGGAAGACCCGCGGACCTCATACACCAGGTCCTTTTACGCCACCATTCCGGCCCGGCAAAGCGCCCCATCCCCGCAACCCATTAACCTAACGTACCCCAGCCCGAGACGCATCCGAAGACCCCAGCCCCAGCCCTCTAGCCCCAGGGGCCCGGGAGATATGCCCCGATGAGTCCCGGGAACCTTCCGGCCGCTAGCGGGCGCACCGAGCGACCCAGCCCCGCCAGACCGGGACAGGAGTGACCGGGGCCCGGGGCCGGATCCGAGGAGCCCTCCCCCAGCTCCGTAGCCCCAACGGCCGCGGAGATATGACCCAAAAACCAAAGGGGTTTTGCCCCATTGGGACATAGGGGAATTTCCACTCAGGTAGTGTCTCCACAGGTAAAGGCCCACTCCGCCCGGAGGGTGGGGATCCAGCCGGGCCCCAGGCACCTCAGGCCGGCCAGATGGGTCCCCCACACCCGTGGGAACACCCATGGAGCTAGGGCTTGGGGACTTTGAATTTTTCAGCACTTTGAATAATATGGGGGATTTACAGTGATGTTCATCCGCCCGTATCTCGGCCGCCCTCGGTCCCATCGACCCCAAACTTCATCCAGACCTCCGGGCAGAGGGGCCGGACCTTATGCCACCTCCCCCAGCTTTCTAGCCCCTAGGGCCGGGGAGATACACCCGAAAAGGCCCCGGAGCTTACCGGCCGCTAGCGGGCGCCCCGAGCGACCCAGCCCCGCCAATGTCGACAGCCCTCTGGGGCTCGCCCCGACCTATCCAACGAGACCTCCCCCAGCTCCCTAGCCCCAAGGGCCGCGGAGATACACCCGCTCGAACCCCGGGAACTTTAGCGCCGCATACCGGCCGGACCGAGCGACCTACCCCCGCCAAACTCACCAGTCTTCTCGGGCTCCACCGGGCCTTTCCAACGACACCTCCCCCAGCTCTCTAGCCCCAAGGGCCGGGGAGATACACCCGAAAAGGCCCGGGGGACCTTTGCCGGCCACTAGCGGGCGCTCTGAGCGACCCAGCCCCGCCAAACTCACCAGTCTTATAGGGCTCGCCGGGACCTTTCCAACGAGCCCTCCCCCAGCTCTCTAGCCCCAACGCCCGCGGAGATACGCCCGAAAAACCCCTTGGGTAGGGGGAAAATATGACTTTGAATATTTTATTCATTAAATTCACTAGGGCTTTTTGCCCAGGCTCAGGACAAGCCCGCCTGGAAAACTTGGATTTTACCCGACCCCAGGCACCCCTAGGTCGGCCAGACTGGTCACCCACACCCGTGGGAACACCCATGGGGGTCGGGATTGGGACTTTGAACATTTTCAGCACTTTGGGTGCAGAATATCAAATATGCGGAATGTACAGAGATATTCATTCGCCTGTATCTCGGCCGCCCTCGGTCCCATCGACCCCAAACTTCATCCAGACCTCCGTGGCGAGGGCCCGGATCCTATGCCACCTCCCCCAGCTTTCTAGCCCCTAGGGCCGGGGAGATACACCCGAAAAGGCCCCGGAGCTTACCGGCCGCTAGCGGGCGCCCCGAGCGACCCAGCCCCGCCAAACTTACCAGCCTTCTAGGGCTGGCCCGGCCCTATCCAACGCGACCTCCCCCAGCTCTCTAGCCCCAAGGGCCGCGGAGATACACCCGCTCGAACCCCGGGAACTTTAGCGCCGCTTACCGGCCGGACCGAGCGACCTACCCCCGCCAAACTCACCAGCCTTCTGGGGCTCCACGGGGCCTTTCCAACGAGACCTCCCCCAGCTCTCTAGCCCCAAGGGCCGGGGAGATATCCACGAAAAGGCCCCGGAGCTTACCGGCCGCTAGCGGGCGCTACGAGCGACCTACCCCCGCCAAACTCACCAGTCTTCTAGGGCTGGCCCCGACCTTTCCAACGAGCCCTCCCCCAGCTCTCTAGCCCCGACGGCCGGGGAGATACACCCGCCCAAACCCTAGGGTGGACTTTGAATATTTTAGTGATTAAGTTGACTAGGGCTTTTTGCCCAGCCTCAGGCCAAGCCCGCCTGGAGGAAAAAGACTTACCCCAGCCCCAGACACCCCTAGGTCGGCCACACCAGTCACCCACACCCCCTAACCCTTAGCCTCTTGGGGTTAGGCTTTGACTATATTGGACACCCAATAGGTTTAAACGCCCATGGGACTCCCCTTGAGTCCCAGCCCCACCAAACTCGGTAGGCTTCTGGGGCTCGCCCCGACCTTTCCAACGAGCCCTCCCCCAGCTCCCTAGCCCCAGGGGCCGGGGAGATACACCCGAAAAGGCCCCGGAGCTTGCCGGCCGCTAGCGGGCGCTACGAGCGACCCAGCCCCGCCAAACTCGACAGCCTTCTGGGGCTCCACCGGACCTATCCAACGAGACCTCCCCCAGCTCCCTAGCCCCAAGGGCCGCGGAGATACACCGGCTCGAACCCCGGGAACTTTAGCGCCGCTTACCGGCCGGACCGAGCGACCTACCCCCGCCAAACTCGCCAGCCTTCTCGGGCTCCACCGGCCCTTTCCAACGAGCCCTCCCCCAGCTCCCTAGCCCCAAGGGCCGGGGAGATATTCACCAAAAGGCCCCGGAGCTTACCGGCCGCTAGCGGGCGCCACGAGCGATCCACCCCCGCCAAACTCGACAGGATTCTGGGCCTCGCCGGGACCTATTCAACGAGCCCTCCCCCAGCTCTCTAGCCCCAACGGCCGCCGAGATACACCCGCCCAACCCCAAGGGGGAATAGCGCCCTCCACTGCCCGGCCAAGGGGCACCCATTCCCGGGGCCCTGGGACCGGCCTGGCCCCTTGGATATTAGCCCCAGTGAACCTGGCGCACCAGGGGGCCCCGGGCACCCACACTTAAGCCCCCCTATACTGACTAAACCCCTTCCCGACGCAAGTTTAAAAGACCTGGCCCCTGGGATAACTCCGAGTTTTTTAACACTGGCCCCTGGGATAACTCCGAGTTTTTTAACACTGGCCCCTGGGAGACCCGAGGACTTGGAAAATATTCGAGAAAAATACCTCGGGTCTCCCAGGGGTCAGTGTTAAAAAACTCAGAGTTATCCCAGGGGTCTGGTGTTTTAAGTGGGCGGATATTGGTGTCTAGTCAGTGGGGGGAGGGCTTAAGTGTGGGTGCCCGGGCACGGATGGAGAGCCGGGTAACACCAAGCTGGTCCCCAGGGCCCAGCTTCTCAGTGACCCTAGGGGTTTTTTTCACCAAAACATGGGGAGGGCCCCCAGACTTCACCAGGGGACCCCAGGGGCCTGGGGCAACTGGGGGCTCGAACCCCAGGCCTCTCCCGGGCTACTTTCCCCCAGGGGCCACCCAGCAGCCCCAGACCCCCATAGCCGGCCTCTGCATGAGCCCCAGGCCCCACAAACCCAATCCCAGGCCCCTAGGAGCATTTTTGGGCTGGGGCCCCCAGGGGCCTCTAGGGCCACACCCGACTTCGGGACCAAGATGTCGGTACAGCAATGTTAAGGGGCCCAGGTTCTCAATTTGGGTCCTTTAAGCCAAACTCAAGGGATCAGCCCCAGACTGGACCAGCAAGCTCAGGGGGCCCGGGGCACCCAGGGCAAACCACCCCCAGGTCCCTAGCTCCTTCCCCGGGCTAGTTCCCTCCAGGGGCCACCCAGGGACCCAGGACCACCACAGCCCGGCTCAGGGTGAGCCCCAGGCCCCAGAAATCACATCGCCTTCCCCCTGGGATGTTGCCTCGGTCCGGGAGCCCCAGGGGTCCCAGGGGCCCTGCAGCCAACCCAGGGGTCCCCAGGGGTCCCATCCCCCAGGTCGGAACCCAGATCGGGGCTACCCTACATGGCCAAGCCCCTGGGGCCTCCGGGACCCCTTGGGGGGGTGCCCGGGGACCCCAGGGGCCATGGGAACCCCTCTGGGGCCCCTCGGACCCCGGGCGCAAAGTGGGGCTTAAAGGGTCCACGGACATGCTGGTCCCCGACAACATGGCCCCACCAACGAAGAAGAAACACTGGGGAAGGGTCTCTCTGGCGCCACTCTGTGGATGAAAGAGTAAGGACACAGTACGGAGAAGTTGGGTCGCCTAAGCGGGAACCGCTAAGCTGGGCCCCATTGAAAATGAATGGATGGCGGGCCCAACATAGCCAAAGCGCCCATCGGGGGCCAGCTTCTCAGTAATCTAATTCACTCGGGGCCAACTTTTCAATGTAATTCCCTAACCCTAACCCTAACCCTAACCCTAACCCTAACCCTAACCCTAACCCTAACCCTAATTAGGGCCGTAAAGGGTCTTATACGGGGATGCTGGAAAAGTTTCACCGAGAAGTTGGTCCTAGGGTTTTCCGCCTTTACCAAAGTTGCTCCTGAGGCTCCCCTGAGCCTGGGGCAGGGGTTCCCGGAATTTTAACTCCTTCCCTGCCTGAGATACGACCCTGAACTCCCCTTTGGAGGGGTCACAAAAATCCCCTGGCCCCAGGTTCGAATCCCCTGAATTTTTTCATGAATTTAGAAAAAAAAATCAGCTCTCTACGACCTTCCTATCAAAAGTTGTAAAAATTGCAGTACTCCTCCACATTAAAGGGGGCACTGGACCTCAGGGCCCAACATTTCTGGGGGCCAACATCTCAATAAAATTCACTAACTATAAAAACTTTTCAAAAATCTCAGGGAAGGTCCTGATGGGGGAATCCGACCCTCCCCAGCCCCAGCCTGGGGTTCTGGACCTTACCCAGCCCCAGGCACCCCTAGGTCGGCCACACTGGTCACCCACACCCCCCTGGGCCTCAGCCTCCATGGGGCTTGGACACCCTAGGGTTGCAGCATATCAGGGCTCCCGGCCCTTAGGGTTTCGGACCCCCAGCCCCAGCTTGGGGTTTGGAGCCTGGGGCTTGGGGCTTGGGACTTTACCCAGCCCCAGGCACCCCTAGGTCGGCCACACTGGTCACCCACACCCCCCTGGGTCTCAACCTCCATGGGGCTTGGACATCTTAGGGTTTGGGCATAGCAGGGCTCCCAGCCCCTAGGGTCTGGGGCCTGCCCCAGGCTAGGGGGCTGGGGCTTGGGACCTTACCCAGCCCCAGGCACCCCTAGGTCGGGTACACAGGTCACCCACAGCCCCTGGGGCTTAGCCTCTTTGGGACTTTGACATCTTAGGGTTATGGCATATTAGGGCTCCCGGCCCCTAGGGTCTGGGGGCCAGCCCAAGCCCCAGCCCCAGCCCCAGCCTGGGGCTAGGGACTCTGCCTAACCCCAGGATAAGGTTAGGTCGGCCACTTTAGTCACCCACACCCCCTAGGGCTTAGCCTCCATGGGGCTTGGACATTTTAGGGTTGGAGCTCATCAGGGCTCCCAGCTCAAGCCCACCTCGAGTGGGCTGGGCTGGGGGGACTTGCCCTAACCCAAACCTTACCCCAAGATTGGGGATCACCACCTTCCCCCAGCCCCACTCACCTCAGGTCCCACACCCTAGTAGGGCTCCACGGCCTGAATTCAACCAGCCCTCCCCCAGCTCCCTAGCCCCAAGGGCCGGGGAGAAATAGTGGCTCACCCCCCGGGATTTGGGTGCCCCTCACGCCGGCCCTGAGCGACCCACACCCGCCAAACTTCACACACTTCTCGGGCAGACCCTCCCGCATCCGACAAGCCCTCCCCCAGCTCTCTAGCCCCAACCCCCGCCGAGATATGGACGTTCAAACCCTAAGCGGGAAATAGCGCCGCTCCCGGCCGGCCCGAGCGTTCCCCCTCCCGGCCACCGGCCCAGCCTCGTAGGGGCTCCCGGGGGGAATCCAGGGAGCCCTCCCCCAGCCTTCTAGCCCCAGGGGCCCGGGAGATATGCCCGGAAGACCCGCGGACCTCATACACCAGGTCCTTTTACGCCACCATTCCGGCCCGGCAAAGCGCCCCATCCCCGCAACCCATTAACCTAACGTACCCCAGCCCGAGACGCATCCGAAGACCCCAGCCCCAGCCCTCTAGCCCCAGGGGCCCGGGAGATATGCCCCGATGAGTCCCGGGAACCTTCCGGCCGCTAGCGGGCGCACCGAGCGACCCAGCCCCGCCAGACCGGGACAGGAGTGACCGGGGCCCGGGGCCGGATCCGAGGAGCCCTCCCCCAGCTCCGTAGCCCCAACGGCCGCGGAGATATGACCCAAAAACCAAAGGGGTTTTGCCCCATTGGGACATAGGGGAATTTCCACTCAGGTAGTGTCTCCACAGGTAAAGGCCCACTCCGCCCGGAGGGTGGGGATCCAGCCGGGCCCCAGGCACCTCAGGCCGGCCAGATGGGTCCCCCACACCCGTGGGAACACCCATGGAGCTAGGGCTTGGGGACTTTGAATTTTTCAGCACTTTGAATAATATGGGGGATTTACAGTGATGTTCATCCGCCCGTATCTCGGCCGCCCTCGGTCCCATCGACCCCAAACTTCATCCAGACCTCCGGGCAGAGGGGCCGGACCTTATGCCACCTCCCCCAGCTTTCTAGCCCCTAGGGCCGGGGAGATACACCCGAAAAGGCCCCGGAGCTTACCGGCCGCTAGCGGGCGCCCCGAGCGACCCAGCCCCGCCAATGTCGACAGCCCTCTGGGGCTCGCCCCGACCTATCCAACGAGACCTCCCCCAGCTCCCTAGCCCCAAGGGCCGCGGAGATACACCCGCTCGAACCCCGGGAACTTTAGCGCCGCATACCGGCCGGACCGAGCGACCTACCCCCGCCAAACTCACCAGTCTTCTCGGGCTCCACCGGGCCTTTCCAACGACACCTCCCCCAGCTCTCTAGCCCCAAGGGCCGGGGAGATACACCCGAAAAGGCCCGGGGGACCTTTGCCGGCCACTAGCGGGCGCTCTGAGCGACCCAGCCCCGCCAAACTCACCAGTCTTATAGGGCTCGCCGGGACCTTTCCAACGAGCCCTCCCCCAGCTCTCTAGCCCCAACGCCCGCGGAGATACGCCCGAAAAACCCCTTGGGTAGGGGGAAAATATGACTTTGAATATTTTATTCATTAAATTCACTAGGGCTTTTTGCCCAGGCTCAGGACAAGCCCGCCTGGAAAACTTGGATTTTACCCGACCCCAGGCACCCCTAGGTCGGCCAGACTGGTCACCCACACCCGTGGGAACACCCATGGGGGTCGGGATTGGGACTTTGAACATTTTCAGCACTTTGGGTGCAGAATATCAAATATGCGGAATGTACAGAGATATTCATTCGCCTGTATCTCGGCCGCCCTCGGTCCCATCGACCCCAAACTTCATCCAGACCTCCGTGGCGAGGGCCCGGATCCTATGCCACCTCCCCCAGCTTTCTAGCCCCTAGGGCCGGGGAGATACACCCGAAAAGGCCCCGGAGCTTACCGGCCGCTAGCGGGCGCCCCGAGCGACCCAGCCCCGCCAAACTTACCAGCCTTCTAGGGCTGGCCCGGCCCTATCCAACGCGACCTCCCCCAGCTCTCTAGCCCCAAGGGCCGCGGAGATACACCCGCTCGAACCCCGGGAACTTTAGCGCCGCTTACCGGCCGGACCGAGCGACCTACCCCCGCCAAACTCACCAGCCTTCTGGGGCTCCACGGGGCCTTTCCAACGAGACCTCCCCCAGCTCTCTAGCCCCAAGGGCCGGGGAGATATCCACGAAAAGGCCCCGGAGCTTACCGGCCGCTAGCGGGCGCTACGAGCGACCTACCCCCGCCAAACTCACCAGTCTTCTAGGGCTGGCCCCGACCTTTCCAACGAGCCCTCCCCCAGCTCTCTAGCCCCGACGGCCGGGGAGATACACCCGCCCAAACCCTAGGGTGGACTTTGAATATTTTAGTGATTAAGTTGACTAGGGCTTTTTGCCCAGCCTCAGGCCAAGCCCGCCTGGAGGAAAAAGACTTACCCCAGCCCCAGACACCCCTAGGTCGGCCACACCAGTCACCCACACCCCCTAACCCTTAGCCTCTTGGGGTTAGGCTTTGACTATATTGGACACCCAATAGGTTTAAACGCCCATGGGACTCCCCTTGAGTCCCAGCCCCACCAAACTCGGTAGGCTTCTGGGGCTCGCCCCGACCTTTCCAACGAGCCCTCCCCCAGCTCCCTAGCCCCAGGGGCCGGGGAGATACACCCGAAAAGGCCCCGGAGCTTGCCGGCCGCTAGCGGGCGCTACGAGCGACCCAGCCCCGCCAAACTCGACAGCCTTCTGGGGCTCCACCGGACCTATCCAACGAGACCTCCCCCAGCTCCCTAGCCCCAAGGGCCGCGGAGATACACCGGCTCGAACCCCGGGAACTTTAGCGCCGCTTACCGGCCGGACCGAGCGACCTACCCCCGCCAAACTCGCCAGCCTTCTCGGGCTCCACCGGCCCTTTCCAACGAGCCCTCCCCCAGCTCCCTAGCCCCAAGGGCCGGGGAGATATTCACCAAAAGGCCCCGGAGCTTACCGGCCGCTAGCGGGCGCCACGAGCGATCCACCCCCGCCAAACTCGACAGGATTCTGGGCCTCGCCGGGACCTATTCAACGAGCCCTCCCCCAGCTCTCTAGCCCCAACGGCCGCCGAGATACACCCGCCCAACCCCAAGGGGGAATAGCGCCCTCCACTGCCCGGCCAAGGGGCACCCATTCCCGGGGCCCTGGGACCGGCCTGGCCCCTTGGATATTAGCCCCAGTGAACCTGGCGCACCAGGGGGCCCCGGGCACCCACACTTAAGCCCCCCTATACTGACTAAACCCCTTCCCGACGCAAGTTTAAAAGACCTGGCCCCTGGGATAACTCCGAGTTTTTTAACACTGGCCCCTGGGATAACTCCGAGTTTTTTAACACTGGCCCCTGGGAGACCCGAGGACTTGGAAAATATTCGAGAAAAATACCTCGGGTCTCCCAGGGGTCAGTGTTAAAAAACTCAGAGTTATCCCAGGGGTCTGGTGTTTTAAGTGGGCGGATATTGGTGTCTAGTCAGTGGGGGGAGGGCTTAAGTGTGGGTGCCCGGGCACGGATGGAGAGCCGGGTAACACCAAGCTGGTCCCCAGGGCCCAGCTTCTCAGTGACCCTAGGGGTTTTTTTCACCAAAACATGGGGAGGGCCCCCAGACTTCACCAGGGGACCCCAGGGGCCTGGGGCAACTGGGGGCTCGAACCCCAGGCCTCTCCCGGGCTACTTTCCCCCAGGGGCCACCCAGCAGCCCCAGACCCCCATAGCCGGCCTCTGCATGAGCCCCAGGCCCCACAAACCCAATCCCAGGCCCCTAGGAGCATTTTTGGGCTGGGGCCCCCAGGGGCCTCTAGGGCCACACCCGACTTCGGGACCAAGATGTCGGTACAGCAATGTTAAGGGGCCCAGGTTCTCAATTTGGGTCCTTTAAGCCAAACTCAAGGGATCAGCCCCAGACTGGACCAGCAAGCTCAGGGGGCCCGGGGCACCCAGGGCAAACCACCCCCAGGTCCCTAGCTCCTTCCCCGGGCTAGTTCCCTCCAGGGGCCACCCAGGGACCCAGGACCACCACAGCCCGGCTCAGGGTGAGCCCCAGGCCCCAGAAATCACATCGCCTTCCCCCTGGGATGTTGCCTCGGTCCGGGAGCCCCAGGGGTCCCAGGGGCCCTGCAGCCAACCCAGGGGTCCCCAGGGGTCCCATCCCCCAGGTCGGAACCCAGATCGGGGCTACCCTACATGGCCAAGCCCCTGGGGCCTCCGGGACCCCTTGGGGGGGTGCCCGGGGACCCCAGGGGCCATGGGAACCCCTCTGGGGCCCCTCGGACCCCGGGCGCAAAGTGGGGCTTAAAGGGTCCACGGACATGCTGGTCCCCGACAACATGGCCCCACCAACGAAGAAGAAACACTGGGGAAGGGTCTCTCTGGCGCCACTCTGTGGATGAAAGAGTAAGGACACAGTACGGAGAAGTTGGGTCGCCTAAGCGGGAACCGCTAAGCTGGGCCCCATTGAAAATGAATGGATGGCGGGCCCAACATAGCCAAAGCGCCCATCGGGGGCCAGCTTCTCAGTAATCTAATTCACTCGGGGCCAACTTTTCAATGTAATTCCCTAACCCTAACCCTAAGATAGGCGTCTGCTGGTCCAATCTTGCTTCTTTCAGAGCGTTACAGCTCAGGCAAGAATGATAGAATATGCGTCGTAGGTTATTAGGCCTTAAAACCATTTACAATACTTGATTCAATTTATTCACTAAATAGGTCAAACATCGCTCACTAGGATATGAGGGAGATTGCAACTGTGATCCACCCTTATACAAAATGTTTTGGCTGAAACTTTGGCCCAAACCACTAATTAGAGACGTTTATTATATAATTTAACTTAAAATAGTAAATTATTACATTAGAAGCGATAAAATTCTAAATATTAGGTACACTGCGCCATAGTATATCAGACTTTGCTCTAAAAATAACTACAAAGTCTGATTCATTTATTATAAAATAGGTTAAAAATTGATAATTAGATTTATGAGGATGATTGCAACTGTGATCCATCCTTATACAAAATGTTTGGACTGCAACTGTGGCCCAAATATTAATTTAGAGACATTTATTAGATATTTTAAACTATAAGATTTTAGTTTTTTACCTTGTTGGCGTTCCATATATTAGAGATTCTTTATCCCGTTGGCGTTCCACAATCGACTGCGCCCCAAAGCATTCTGGGCAACCTAAATCTGGAGTGTATTTTAAGAAATAACTCCTAAACTACAAAAGATAGAGTCGTGCCGTTTTTTGCGACGTGATGTTTGTGACACACTGAATGTAAACAATAAATAACTGAATAATACAATAAAAATTTAAAATCTACCATCAGTGTGAAAAATAAGCCTACTAAGGACCTGGGTTGGCCTCCCACTAAGACTTAACTTGGCTGGGGATTTTACTGTCGTTTGGATAAGATTTTCCTCAGGAGAACTACCCATTAGAAGTCTTCTGACCCGATCTGGGGTCACCTGCTGGGAGCCTGAGGTTGCAACACTCTGTCCAATTGGTTCCGGAAACCTTGCGGTGCTAACACAAGGGCCATTGGCAGAGAGGTGAGTCTTGGTTATCTACCAGTCTTCACTGTATTTAGCATAGAATGAAGGTTATGACTGTATTAGAAAAAATGCTAGTTAATTTAAACCTTAGCTCTGTAGTCTTAATTACATCAGTATTACAAATAGGACTTTAAAAAGGGTTTATTTGCTTAAATTAATAATTTAAACAAATAAGTAATATTTTAGAGTGATTGTAGGATGGTTCAGGTGGTATTAATATAATTTCAATAAATTCAAACCTTAGTTCTTTAGACTTTAATAACACCAGTATTATAAATAGGACTTTTAAAAAGGTTTATTTAATTAATTTAAATGTTAAATCAATAAATAAGTAATACTTTAGAGTGTGTGTATCTTAGATTTACTAGGTTTTTTCCTAATAAATTTAAACCTTAGCTCTATAGACTTTAATTACAACCACTATTATAAATAGGATTTTAAAAGGGTCATTTGTTTAAATCAACATTCTAAACTAATAAATAAATAAACATAAATTTCTTATTCGATTGGCTATGGGACACGAGCCGGGGACTGATCCACCCACGGCGGGCCGCCATGGAGGAGGGTGTATAGTAATTGAAGGCCGAAACACCCTGTGATTCTATGGTTTACTACTGATGACGTGTCTCACAATTTAGGATATCGTTGGGTTAAAGGGAATCTTAATCTTAGCACACACCCTTAACCTTAAATAGGATTTATTCCGACTCTTATCCCTGAACTCAAAATATAACCATTAGTTTTAACCTCTAAACCTAAAACTTTAAACCTAAGCATAACCGTTAGTTTTAACCTCTTAACCTAAAATCTTAAACCTAAACATAACCATTAGTTTTAACCTCTAAACCTAAATTTTTAAACCTAAACATAACCATTAGTTTTAAATTTAAGTTCTAGAACCCTAGATCAGCACAACCCTATGTTCTTATAACCCTAGGTGTATCTGACCTCAAACCGTTCTACGGGCACTATCCCTTAAGACTTATTTTACCCTATCTGGGGTAGGAGTGCTCGGTAATTAATTTCTCCCCAGCCTAGCCCAAAACACGATCGTTAGCCTACTTCAATCTATCAGGCGCCATATCCGTCGATCGTTTGTATGGAGAGCGCTGGAGATGAGGCCTGAGTTGCAGGCCCGTGCACCACGTGGGTCTCTGGGTTTACGCCAGAGCTACGTCTTTTTACCCTAACCTAACCCTAACCCTAACCCTAACCCTAACCCTTTTCCCCTAACCCTAACCCTAACCCTAACCCTATTTTCCATAACCCTTACCTTACTCGGTGCCCATGTTTGACCTGAAAGTCACAGGCATTTACACTAACATAGGTTATTACACGGTCGTTAGCCTTCGTCGTACAATGGCCTAACTTTAACTAGAAATGACCCCGAATCTCAACCCCCAGGCCCTGATTTAAATCTTAACCCTTAAGCGGGTATCTCGGCTCATGGAGGGTCTTTAGAACAATTTAGCTAAAAGCAAAGTCTTTAGCTCTTAAAATTTAAACAGGCGACACCGGTCGACCGTCATAGTGGAGGAGGCTGAAAATGAGGCCTGAGTGGCTGGCCCGTGCACAACGCTGGTTCCGGGTTCTTCCCGGGGCAGCGGATTATTTTACCCTAACCTAACCTCTTCTTCCTCCCTAAACCCTAAAAACTTAACCCCAACTTCCCTACACCCCTAACCTTAACCTCTGACCCCTAGCCCTTCTTATCTTAACCCTAGCCTGCCTAAACCCCTTAACCTCTGACCCCTACCCTCCCTAAACCCTATAACTTAACCCCTAAAACTTACCCATAACCCTTAACCGCTAACCTCTAACCCCAACCCTAACCCTAGGTTTTGTGAATTGTGTTAGCAAGTGGAAAAAAACTGTAAAAATAATAATAATAATAAATCAATCTTTAACCACATTGCATAGAATATCATTTCAGTGTTTTTATCTTTACATCATATGTTTCATGGGAATTACCTACTGTGTGTAATTTTTCTGACTAACACTAATCATAATTCACCCTCAACAGGTTGTTCCAATGAAACAGTTGTGATTAGACATAAAAAAATGTGGCTTAGCGGTTAGCATTTTCTTTTTGAACCAGATTCGATTCCCACTGGGGTCTGTGTGGTTGGCGTTTGCATGTTCTCCCCGTGCTTGGTGGGTTTCCACCCATACTGGTACTCCCATAGTGCCCATAGCGTTTGAATGAGTGTGTGTGTATGTGTGTGTGTGCCCTGCATTGGATTGGCACCCCATCCAGTCTCTTCACCCCGCCCCTTGCTCTAAGTCTCATGGGATAGGCTCCAGGCAACCCTGAATACAGGACAACGGGGTACAGTCGATGAGTGAGTGAGTAAAAACTAGTCTATTTTAAGTTAAAGAACTACCAGGATTATTATACTCAAACCTGGCAGCTTTAATCTTTTGATAAAACCATAATTCCAAAATAAGAAATATTTTAATGATATTTGAACAATGATTGCCTAGAATCTGTCCTCCCCCCAATACTGCATTAACATTTTTAGCAACTGTGTTGATGTGTTTTGTTTCTTAAACTTATAATTAGGAGTATATAACTATACAACAATTACTGCAATTACAATTACAAATGAGTAACAAGTGCAGATAACTTTCTAAAAAGTGGTTTACTAATTCACTACCCAGATAGCACAGGTACGTCGTGGAGACATCTGCTAAAGAGCGTATCATCTGGTAAACATCTAGTTAGATTTTTTATAGTCATATTTCGATCGTCTGTAGATCGCCTATTTGAGCTGTTAAATGATACATTGTCTTTACATTTATACAACGTCTATACGACGTATCTTTATCACCCAAAATTTGTTGGTATGTGGACAGGAAATATATATAAATAATCTGAAAATAGAGTGGAGAAACACCAAAGGAGAATCAACCAGGAATGTGACGGTAGTGCAACACTTACGGATGTAAGCCGCCATTAAACTCCAAAGAAGAAGAAGAAGAACACAGTGTGTTGAGAAGACAAACGTTTGGTGGGCGTGTGGAAAAGGTAAGCAGGAATTAATTCCCATCTTTCTAAATAGAAACAAAATACCGAACATAAATATCACCTGCTGTTTAGCGATGTTTAGTCACGTTATTTTTGTTAATGTCTTGGGCTAACACACGAGTTTATATTGGGCCACAACGAGAAATCTTCAGAAAAGAGCTAAGATGAATTTGAATTATCTGCTCATCCTGTGTTTTCGTTTGAATTACCGATTAGCAGCGTCTGCGTCGCATGAACTCCATCCGTCAATCCGTCTCTCCACCAATCAGTGAGCCAGAAAAAAAAGGTTGAAGTGTCATCTGATCAATTTAATTTTAGGTCAGGCTAAAGTGGCCATATACATCAGCAGACAGAATAAAATGAAAAGTTGAAAAGCACTTTGGGGAAGCTGTGTGTGCAGTTTGGATGATGAACGTGTTTTTGCACCAGAGATGTAAAGAGCTTGAGGAGCTAATCAATGTTTTAACCAGTACATAAGTGATTTTATCCAAGTGTTACAGTTTCCTATTCAGTTGTTACTCTCGCTCTTGATGTCTAGAGGAGATAAGAAGCTGACATAAGAAAAATAAAAAAAGGAAGAATGTTTATATAATAAAGGCCGTCCCTGATTACTACTAGGGGAGTGAACTGTGTATATGAATGAGGCAAACTCAAGACTTGCGATGAGCATCAGAAAACTTTAGTAAGTAATGTATAACAATACACCCAATTGCTCCATAGTTACAATGGAAACCAAAAGTTCAGATGAAGAAGGAAATCATATTTACATAAATATTTAAACTGCAAATTCAATGATGGGAGCCATGAGTGGAGCTTAAAGCAAATAAATAAATAAAACAAAACGCCTTCTAACTTTTACGCGGCAGTCAATCTAATCTAATAAAAAAACGAAATCAAAATCTATGCGTAGGATGCCCACTAACTACACTGACTAACCAAACATAAATACAAATACTAGCTTCCACTGCTACAGTAACTAGTGTTTCTAAACAAATTCTCACGCTTATGTAGACCCTGGGGCATACTAACCTCGACTCAACACCGTGAATTGGAGGTACTGTAAGTCCAACAACTCGTACTGGGTGAAGAAGTAGTAACCAACAAAGCGCCGTCAAATAAAAACAACACAAAGAGAACAGAGCGTAGGTACAAACTATCACCAGCTAACCGCCACAACATTCGAAAACCGGAAGTATAATGAGTCGCCGTAACAATGTGAATAAAAGAGAGAAGAATATTGGGTGAATTTATTATTTTTTTAAAAGGTATACTCAGATTTTTTAATTTTCATAAACGTCAAAAGCAAAAAGAAAATATTTTACTTCAGTTGTAATGAATCTACAATAAATCTAATATTTCATTTCAAATACAGTGTGTCTCTCTCTGTCTAGTTCAGTATACTCGACCATAACCATGGGGAAGACTGATCACTTTTCTGTTGTCCAGGAGATGACTTTATGTTCTTATTGTTTTCAGCAAATCCTTTAATAAGAATTTTTATATTCCTTTTTCATAAACAATTGTAAACATTTTTTTTTACATGTCGCTAAGTCTGATGTCCATCCTGTTATTTGGGGAAACTGTGAGAAATTGGTTGATATAACCAGTGACATCACCACCATCATCTTCACTGGAAGAATAACACTGTAAGTACCTTAAGTATTCACACGTATTTGATCATTTTCATCATATTGTGATTGTAGTTTGATGTCAAGCTGAATATGTCAACAAGAAATACATTAAAAACATGTGATAAACAGTACACAGTCACGTGCAACAGTGAATCACTGTACTAACTAAAGGTCCACCATGTGATCATAGGATGGAATAGTGAGGGACATTTCTTAGATGGGTGCTCACTAACTAACAAATAAACAAAACCTCCCCCCACACCTGACACACACTCAAACACACACACACACACACACACACTCTCTCTCTGGCTCTCTCAACCTGTCCCCCTAAGCTGTGTTTTACACAGGCCTAAACAAGCTCTGTTTCATATCCTACACACAGCGCTCGACCAGTGTTTACACATCGAGCTCACTGACAGGACTCGCCTTCAGTTCGGACCAGAGTTCTTACAGCGGTGCGACCTGTTTTTGTGCGCTTTTTACATACGACACGCACAAAATGCACAGTCCGCCGGGTCGAGCTGCAGGCGCGCCGCACACTTTTATAGCTACTGCGCGAAAGTGCGGCTGTCTAACTGACCGTGTCAGGCCTCAGAAGAAAGAGGAAAGGCCTTTCTCACTAAATGTGTGCTTGAACGCTTGAGATCTGCTGTCAGGACACAGATATTCACAGAGCAATGTCCGGAGAAAACACACTCGCTATCGTGTGACAGAAGCGCAGTCATTCAGCGGCTGCCCGGTTGAGTCTACACCGCTCTCATGTGTGCTTTAAGATCAGAGGGGAGGGAGGTTCCAGTGTTTTACTGCGCGCTCAGTGTTACACTCGTTTATTCTACTGAGATCCCTGAGAGATGGCAGAAGTGGCTCCCGCGCCTGCTGCGGCGCCGGCCAAAGCACCCAAGAAAAAAGCAACTTCGCGGCCAAAGAAAGCCGGGCCTAGCGTCGGCAAGCTGATCGTCAAAGCGGTTTCCACGTCCAAGGAGAGAAGCGGCGTGTCTTTACCCGCCCTGAAGAAAGCTCTGACTGCCGGTGGATACGATGTGGAGAAGAACAATTCCCGCGCCAAGCTCGCCGTCAACAATCTGGTGAAAAAAGCGGTCTTGATTCAGACCAAAGGCACCGGCGCGTCTGGCTCTTTCAAGCTGAACAAGAAGCAGACCGAAGCCAAGAAAACTGGATGAAATGATCGTTGTGGATATTGTTGTGTATTGTGACTGTCATTGTAATAATCTATGTCTTTTCTCAATGAAAAAATTATTTTTTTAAAAAGCATCAAAACTATTTCTGTTATCTTGTGACGAGACAGGGGCGGGGCTGGAGAGAATTTGATGGCATGTTAGTGATTGGTTGGTTGGTAGCCAATGAGGATGCAGCAGTTTAGGCTATATTAGAGAGTGCTAGTGAGTATTTGCTTACATTTTCGCTTTTCTTTGAACACGTTAACGTAGTGAATCATGTCTGGAAGAGGCAAAACCGGCGGAAAAGCCTGTGCTAAGGCCAAGACTCGCTCATTCAGAGTTGGACTGCAGTGTCCCATGGGTCGTGTCCACAGGCTTCTCCGTAAAGGAAACTACGCTGAGGGTGTTGGTGCCAGCGCTCTGGTCTACTTGGCCGCTGTGCTGGAGTATCTGACTGCTGAGATCCTGGAGTTGACTGGTAATGCCGCCCACGACAACAAGAAGACCCGTATCATTCCCCGGCACCTGCAGTTGGCCGTGCGTAACGATGAGGAGCTGAACAAACTGCTTGGCGGAGTGACCATCGCTCAGGGTGGTGTGCTGCCCAACATCCAGGCCATGCTTCTGACCAAGAAGACAGAGAAGTCGGCCAAGACCAAGTAATTTCACCCACTGCTGCATTTCAGTATCCAAAGGCTCTTTTAAGAGCCACCCATTTTTCCTTTAAAAGTGTGTTTTTTTTCTTTTGATCAGTTCACAAACATAATTCCAAACTTAAAACGTAAATGAATATGAATTATAAATATTTTGTAATAAGAAGTTATAATGTAATAAGAGGTTATAATGCAGATTAATAATTTATAATAATTAATAATTCCTTAATAATGCAGATACCAAAATGGAGTGTCTCAATACTAACATACAACAGGATTAAATGCCTCAAAATGTTTTATTGAAATTATTTAATTGAAGTAAGGTCATTCTGTTTGGTGATAAACTTTTGGATGAAAATTGTAAATGCTTTTATTTTTCTTTTATTTTAAGGTTCATATCTCTTCAGGGTTTTAATAATGTGTAGAAAGGTTCTTAACCCAGGTCCAGGAATAAAAAAATTCCTTAACTGTTTTCTTTGCTTTATGCAGCCCACATATTCGACACTTTGTCAATATAAAACAATTAAAAGTCCACCCTTATTGTATAAAATATGGAAGTGTGTATAAACATTTCAAGATCTTACTTTGTTAAAAATGGGTTGGCCTTGGACAAGAGCCTAAGATGAAAAAAGCTAGCTATGACCACAGAGTTAATTTGCTTATCGAGTTTAAAATCACTGTCCAATAAAACACACAGGTTTCCATTAGTTTGTTTTACATAAAATTTAAGGGAATTAGTCTCGGGAAAAGGATCAACATGTCATGATTGGGGTGTTGTGGCAGGTGTTGAACGCCGTGGGCGGAAGGAGCAGGCATAGAGGCAGAGGGGTGGTGTAACCAAAAAAGAGTCTTTTAATAACGAGTAAGCACAAAGTATAAATAAAGATACAAACAAAGGAACAAACAAACTTAAACCATACTTAACTTTGTGCTAACAGGGGCTCTCTGGCAAGACACAGACAGGGGAACAAACACACGTCCTGTGGCGAGACACAGGCAGGGGGTTACACAAAACACGTCCTGTGGCGAGACACAGGCAGGGGGTTACACGAAACACGTCCTGTGGCGAGACACAGGCAGGGGGTTACACGAAACACGTCCTGTGGCGAGACACAGGCAGGGGGTTACACGAAACACGTCCTGTGGCGAGACACAGGCAGGAGGAGACACAAAACACGTCCTGTGGCGAAACACAGGCAGGGGGTTACACAAAACACGTCCTGTGGCGAGACACAGGCAGGGGGACAAACATAAGACACAAACGAGGCGTGGAGCTGAAACTAGACATTAGAGAGGACGGGAGACACTAGAGAGGACGGGAGACACGTAAAGACGAGACGAGAGACCAAGAGAGGGACAGGACAAGGGCTAAAGACATGGCAATCAGCTAGGCATGGCTTTTAGCTAAACATGGTTAAGCATTGCTTAACCATGGCAGTTAGCTACACATACACCTAGCCAAGCATGTCTTTAGCCCCTACATGCACTAAGCTACGCTTACCTGATAGCTTAAACACACTAGGGAATAGGGGCACAGAAACATAGACAAAGAATACCCAGTGGCTAGGCGAGGCAGCCCTCCAAGACTAAGCGAGGCAGCACTCACAAGCTAGTCGTTACTCCAAAGCCCGGAGGGACTGCACTCTAAACCTAGGCACACTGGGACGCTAGGGGGAGAGGAAACACAGACAAGGGACACCACCAAAGGCTAGGCGGAGGACACCACCAAAGGCTAGGCGGAGGACACCACCAAAGGCTAGGCGGAGGACACCACCAAAGGCTAGGCGGAGGACACCACCAAAGGCTAGGCGGAGGACACCACCAAAGGCTAGGCGGAGGACACCACCAAAGGCTAGGCGGAGGACACCACCAAAGGCTAGGCGGAGGACACCACCAAAGGCTAGGCGGAGGACACCACCAAAGGCTAGGCGGAGGACACAACCAAAGGCTAGGCGGAGGACACAACCAAAGGCTGGGCTGAGGACACAACCAAAGGCTAGGCCCACTGGGCAACTAGGGGGAGAGGAAACACAGGACAGCTAGAGACACAGAGGGGCTATGGCTAGAAGCATGCTAGTACTGTAACTGTACTATAAACTCAACATAGCATTTAGCTAATCATGCTCCTAGCCACACATACACCTAACTGCTTACCTGCTCTAGCTAACCACAAGAACACAGGAGGACAGGACTGAATCAGCTCCACAGACACACAAAACATACACAGAGACATTGCCAATAAGAGAGCCCAAGTCAACACAACTAAAATCAAAGTACAAATTAAACAGATAAAAACAAACCAAAATGCCCACATAACTGACAGTGGTATTACCAAAAATGCTCGACCCAGTTTCCCAGTCTAAACAGCTATTTATAGATTAATTGATGGCTACCTCGGTTCAGGTGTGCACTGCATCACCTGACCGAGGTGCCTGCTGGGAAACTGAGTCGGCCAACAAAAACTACAAAATAAAAACAGTGACCTCTAGTGGAGGACCCTTACACAACACAGGTTCCACTACATTGTGAAAAACAACAGTGGTGGCTCAGAGGGCTAAGGCACTGAGTCACTGAGAGCACAGATCTGACCAAACGTCACTCCTAAAGCTGCTGCATAAACAAATCTAATACGATTATGTAAATAAATGTAATTGAATAGTTAGTCGTAAAAACTTTATATATATACAGTTGTGTTCAAAATAATAGCAGTCCAACACCAATAACCAGATCAATAATTGTTTTTGGAAGAAATTATATTTCTTCATGGTAAATATTTTAGTTGTAGGTGTAGTGGAGTAATAGAAAACCAACAGACCCAACAGTCATGGTTGGATGCACCTGATTCTGTGTAATTTAATCATTAATTGAAATGGGGCATGTTCAAAATAATAGCAGTGTGGAGTTCAATTGGAGAAGTAAATCATTCTGTGAAAAACAGGTGTCAAACAAGTTCCCCTTATTTAAGGATAAATGCAGAAAAGGTTGTTCTGTGCATTTCCCTCTAAAAATCAGAGTAAAACAGGTTGTTTTAGACATTGTTCAGAACAACAGCGTTGATTCAAAAGTTGATTAGAGATTGAAAAAAAAACATACAAAGAAGTGCAGAAAATGATAGGCTGCACTGCTAAAGTGATATCAAATGCTTTAAAATGGAGATCAAAACCAGAAAGATGTGGAAGAAAATGGAAAACTACCATTCGAATAGATTAAAGAATAATTAAAATTGGCAAAGACTCAGCCAATGATCAGTTTCAGCAGGTTAAAAAACACCTAAAGTTACCTTTGAGTGCTGTTACTATTGGAAGACAGCTATGTAAAGCCAAGCTATCAGTAAGATATCCCGTTGTTGAAAAAAGACATGTGCTGAAGAGGTTACAGTTCACCAAAAAACACACTGACTGGCCTAAAGAGAAATGGTGCAATATTTTGTGGACTGATAAAAGCAAGATTGTCCTTTTTGGGTCTATAGGCCGCAGACAGTTTGTCAGGCCACCAAACATTGAATTCAAGCCGCAGTACACTGTGAAGACAGTGAAGCATGGAGGCACAAGCATCATGATATGGGGAAGCTTCTCGTACTATGGTGTTGAGCCTATTTATCCCATTTTAGGGATCATGGATCAATTTGAGTACATCAGAATACTTAAAGAGGTCATGTTGCCTTATGCCGAAGAGGAAATGCCCTTGAAATGGGTGTTTCAACAAGACAACGACCCCAGACACACCAGTAAGCAAGCAGCATCTTGGTTCCAGACCAACAAGATTAATGTTATGGAGTGGCAGCCCGATCCCCAGACCCTAATCCAATAGAAAACTTGTGGTGGCCACCAGCTGCTTGAAGTACTGGAGTGCATCTCCCCCACATGGACTGCCTATTGCGGACAGTCAGAGCACTGATGGAGGGATTGTGTGTTCCTGGTGTGACTCGGGCAGTTGTTGTGGCCATCCTGTACCTGTCACGCAGGTGAGATATATATACATGTGGTCTTCCACTGCGAGGATAATCAGCTGTCCTTCCTGTCTCCCTGTGGCGCCGTCTAAGGCGCCTCACGGTGCGGATATGGTGATTTATCACCCAAGCCACATCAGTAGTCCTTATGCCTCCCTGCAGCATGCCTAATGCACATTCACACAGATGAGCAGGGACCCTGGGCATCTTTCTTTGGGTGTTTTTCACAGTCGGTAGACAAGTCCCTTTAGTGTCCTGCGTTTTTAGAACTGTGAACTTAAATGCCTACTTCCTGTAAGCTGTTAAGGTCTTAACGACCATTTCACAGGTGCATGTTAACTAACTGATTATGGTTAATTGAACATGCATGAAAAACATTGTTTAAACCCTTTACAATGAAGATCTGTAAATTTATTTGGATTTTTACAACATTATTGTTGAAATACACAGTCCTGAAAAAGGGACGTTTCTTTATATATATATATATATATATATAGTGTGTGTGCATAAAATAACTGACAGTCATCAATAATGATAACTTACTATTATAATAATAACGATTACTTACAATTATATACATTGTACATTTAAGCTTTTGTTTTCAACGAATCCTATCAGTCACTTGTGCCCAGGAACACAAAAGTTATTTTGTGCCATATATATCTACTTTCAAAAAAGTGATTTTGGTAAACATCTCACTGAAGTATTCTGTGATATGCAGTACAATATGCTTCACCTTATCATTTAATCAAAATCTTTTTTTCCCTAAAAAATGTGGGGTATGAGCTCCAGTAAATAAGGTCTGCAGGACATACACAGCAAATGCAAGCTCAAAATTGTGAGGTTTACAAGAGCTGAAGTCAATAATAAAAAAAGTCTAATAGAACATTATAAAAAATGTATTATAGTGGATTTATAATGGAATCAAAAAATCCCAGTCACTTTACACATGTGAATCAAAAACAGGAGTTAAATATTTATATATTTTAATTTTTTCATTGCCCATCCAAATCTTAGTATTTATGTTGTATTAAAGGGGTCATACAGCACTACATGCACTATTTTAAGCTGTTTGGACTAAACTGTGTGTTAGGAGAGTGCGTACACAACCACTCTACGATGATAAAGAGCCGCCCAGTGGTTTTCTTTTCGTTTATTACAATAACATCCCCCTTCTGAAATCAGGCCAATCGCAAAAGCCTTGCCTTGTGACGCCACACCACAAGAGGGCGTTCCTACACAAGTTGATTGACACTGGTGTTTTAGCAAAGACCCGCCCCGAGTGAGAAGACGCTGTCGGCCATTGTTTTTTCGCCGCTGGAGCAAAATGGCGCCTAAGCGAGTGTTGTGTACAGTTGTTGGGTGTAATAGCGAACACAGCAGTCGTCATTCACTACCTAGGGTTAGTGACCTAGGGTACCTACCTAGGGTTAGGTATCTGAGCCACTGAGGACGCAGTGGCTGAATTTAGTTTTTAAAGCTAACGTCCCCGCTGATTTACCTAAATGCATTCATGTTTGCACTACTCATTTTTCACCATACTGCTTTATAAACGCGGGTCAATATAAAGCAGGTTTTACTAGGAAGCTGCTCCTAAAAATGGATCTGTACTAACGCTTCGTGTTCCTGCTTCATCTTCACCAGGCTCAGTGAGTGTAATTTATTTTTCTATGACTCTTTGCAGATCGCCTTTTCTAATAATCACGATGAATGCGGAGTGTAAGTTAACTTACACTCTCATAGAACATGGTTATGGCTTCTTCTCTATGTACACCCGTCTCTATATAATTCCTAATCGCCCGTTTATAATAAACAATGCATTGAGGTGATTGTCTAGTTGCAAACTGTGTACGTAGTCGGAAAACTATATTATGCTTACCTTTGTAACATTAGATGGTTTATAACGATGTCTGTCGAAGATTAAGAAGTCATGTAAACACATCAGTAAACACATCGAGTCCGTATCTCTCTCAGTAAGTTTCTCCGCTTTTGTTGTTGTTGCTCGCGGCAGCACAACAGCCCGTTAATTTATGCACATGCAGTGATGAGAAAGACAAATCGAGCCGATGCATGTCCATTCTTTTAATTTCTGCGTTGTCAGGCGATATTACAAACTTCCGCGTAGGTTCCGTACTTAAATCAAACCAAAAACGACTGAAGAAAACAGGCTCGGTCTCTATAATCCATTGTTTTCCAGTTTGGACTGCATTACCCACAAAGCACTGCGTTGTGGCAATGCTTTGTGGGTAATGCAGTCCAAAGCATTGCCCGCACTGGACTACACTTCCGTCGCTATACCCCACGTGTCACGCCCCACAGAACGGGGGGGGGGGGCGGGCTCAGCAGAGGTCATGAGCATTTAAATTAGCATGTACTGAAACAGGTTGCTGAGAACAGAGCTAGTTTTTACCAGGTAAAAGTAGTGTTTTTTTTTCCCAATCCTTTTGAATTTTTAATTAACGTATAATACAAACTTTTCATTAGGACCCTAAAGATCATATTAAAATTTTATGAAAAATATAATGACCTTTAAATGATATTCCTTTGGACGTCCGAGATTCATGGTTTTATTTGTTGCAACAAAAAGTAACAGACTTTTATTGTAGAGCTTCTACATGCTAGTTCTGAATAGCTGTGTACTGTAGTGATGGGTCGTTTATGAATGATTCGTTCATTCTCTATTGGGCGCGCATGCGCAAAGCATCGCAAAACCTCCATATGTTATATAGTATAATATAATATAATATATACAGGAAACAGAATAGAGTAATTACCTTTGGGTCTTTTCGGTCCTGAGTCGTTCGTTCTTTTGTCACGTAACTCCCATAGACTCTATGCAGTGCAGTATACAGGAAACAGTATTGAACGAACGGTTCTGCTAACAAGTCCCCAAGTCGTTCGTTCTTTTGTGACTCCCATAACGCTATGCAGTTATATTTAAGTAAATAAAATAAACATCAAAGAAAATATTATACTGTTGCTTTTATTTTTTGTAAAATTAAATAATTTAAATAAAAAATAAAAATAAATTGGAAAATTTAAATAAACAAGTGAAAGTTTTCACCCTATACACTACAGTATGAGCCGCAACAATAACATATAGTTATCAATATATTACAATATAAAGCCTAACATCAATATTGTTTTAAAAAAATTAACACACAAAACACACAGACACACTGTGACCTGGTTCAGAGCAAGTTTGCATTGAGAAAAACAAGCTCCTGGACTTTGGATGGGCTCAGTCTGTTTCTTCTGTCAGAGATAATCTGCCCTGTCTTAGAAAAAACTCTCTCAGATGGCACAGATGTAGCCACAATACAAAGTCTAGCCTAAATTACTTCAAAGAGGCTTTTGTAAACAGGGGAACTCTTCCTCCACCATGCCAGAGGGTCTGATGTGCGGGGTAAAAGTGGCTCTGCAAGATAGGCCCGCATCTCCATCATTGTATCTGCAGTATGGGACGTGGTGGCAGAAATTGGCCTCATGCTTGCTACCCTTTCGTCAAAGTCCTCCCAAAACATGGCTGTTGCAGTGACAATTGCAGCATAATCTGGAGCAGTCTCCTCTTCACCCTGAGTTGGGTTAACATGTGCTGCAGCTGTAGTGATCCTCTTTACTGTCTTATCTGCAGCCTGTTGGTTGACAAAGGCTTGCTTTTTGAACCTTGGGTCCAAGCAAGTAGCATCAGCAAGTTTCTCAATAAATTCAACTTTGCCAAACCTTCTGTTCATTTCAGCCATGAGGGTGTCCACTAATTTGTTAACAGGTTCTAGACAGGATGGATTTCTCTGAAACCTGACAACAATCTTCTGAAGATCTCTTGTCATCAAAATGACTTTGGAGGCAGTCACAAACATATAAAGATTAACAATTATATTTAATATAATTTCTTATAACTTGTAATAATTATTTTAAATAAAAAGGAGTGTTTTCTACTCTCCTGCTCATAGATCTGATATAACGTAGTAAATCTTCCCTGCTGCCATCTTCCTGTCTCCTCTTTCATCTGTTCTTAAAGGTGCAAACGCTCCCACGCTCACCTTCGCATTCTCTGTTCATGTCTTTCTCTATCTCTCTCTGTCTCTAAATCAACATCTATATTGTACATATGATTAGCTTAATGTAAGTATAAAAATATATAATATTGTATAAAAATAGAGAGTTTAATTTTGTTTATTATAAATGATAAGCAAAAAAAGTTAAACTACTTACTTTTCTCCGCTCACTTCAGTGGTGACCTCCTCAAATGGCTTAATGATATCAGTAATTTCTTTGGCAATTTCCCATTCCTCTGGTGTTAATATTGGCAAAGAAGCATTGGTGAGTGCCAGGGTAGAGATGATTGGATCTTTCAGATCAGTGAACCTTTTCAACATTTTATAAGTTAAATTCCACCTTGTGGACACTTCCTGTTTTAGAAGTGCTCCTGTCCCATCTGTTTCTGTGTGGCCTTGAGTCTGTCTGAAGCAACTGTGCTTCTGTGGAAGTATTTAACAATAGATTTCACCTTTTGCAGTACATTTTGGACCTCCTTCAGTGCAGCTTTGACAATGAGGTTTAACATATGAGCAAAGCATGGTATGTGGTCCCAGTGGAGCTGAAACAATATTGCTGGCATTGTCAGTTACACAAGCAACAATTTTGTTATCCACATCACATAGGCAGTATGGTTTTTGACAATGTTTTTCTACTTGGTAGAATGTATGATGGGTCCAGGAGATTTGAAAATTCTTTAAAGCCCTTATTCTCAACAACTGAAAATGGTTGAAAGTCACGAGCAATCATTTTGACCAAGGCCTCATCAAGTTTGCTCTGTCTTAATGGGTCCATCGGCCTTGTTATGAAACTGCCCATTGAGGTTTAAAGATGTGGTCTCCGTGCCCAAACTGTTTCTTGGATGGTGGTGGGTGCTGCGCCTCATTCAGTGTAAAAGTGTGGGGATGGATGGGGAGGGGTGGCGGTTCCCTTGGAGATAGCTTTGAGTGACAGTTAAACTTACTGGATACACCCTGAACTTTTTTTGACCCCAACACTTTATATTAGTATTTAGGTGACATTTGTTCGACCCAATCATTTGTAGATAAGTATTCAAATCTGTTATTTAATTTTATATGACTGTGTCCCTTACTATTTTTTTCACAAAATATTAAGCAAACGTTATGAAGCAAATGTTTAGTTATTAATAGTATTATTATTTGCAACTAATTTGCACCTAATATTAAATCCAAGCACATGTTTACACATTTTCCAAAATAAATAAATAATAAATACAAAAATAATTTCTGAGAACATTATATTTGTATAATATTTTTTATTAATTGCAAAAGCATACATCATTGACAAGAACATACACTCGATACATTTACTGTCAATTTTTTGCATGCTTTTTTAGTAGACCACGATAAACAATAATATCAATATTCGGACAAAATCTGATCTATTTCACTGCATAGAGTCTATGGGAGTCATGTGACAAAAGAACGAACGGTTCGGAAGATATGACAGGTGAGCTGCTTATTCTGTTTATCATACGTCTTTAACTGCATTGTAATATTTTAATTACTGAGACTATAGCAAAATTGTGTGTATGAAGTCGTGTTCGGTGTCTGTTTATTGAAAATTTAACATTTTATATATTTTTTCTGATCAAAAGAACGAAATGACTCAAAAAGATTCGTTCATTTTGATGAACAAGATTCAAAGAACCGAGTCACTAAAATGATTCGAACCTCCCTATCACTAGTATACTGCTAGAAACTGTCTTGATCTAGAACATAGCAGTTTAAAATTTATATTTGATTTATGAGTGGTTTCTAGACAATTACTTTAAAGCACAAACCTACACGGCAGGAAATCACTCTTTGACGGACAACATGGGTGGCTCTTAAAAGAGCCGTTGTGTTGATGAAGGCGGCGGTGACGCGCTTTACTTGGAGCTGGTGTATTTAGTCACGGCCTTGGTGCCCTCGGACACGGCGTGCTTGGCCAACTCACCGGGCAGTAACAGGCGCACGGCGGTCTGGATCTCCCTGGAAGTGATGGTGGAGCGTTTGTTGTAGTGAGCCAGACGAGAGGACTCACCCGCAATACGCTCGAAGATGTCGTTAACGAACGAATTCATAATTCCCATCGCCTTGGACGAAATGCCGGTGTCGGGGTGAACCTGCTTCAGGACTTTGTACACGTAGATGGCGTAGCTCTCCTTCCTGGACTTTCTGCGCTTCTTGCCTCCTTTGCCGGCGGTCTTGGTCACGGCTTTCTTCGAGCCCTTCTTGGGGGCGGTCTTGGCTGGCTCAGGCATGGTGCTGTTATTTCTCGATGAGACTGAGAGAAGAATGAACAGCTTTGCCTCGAGGCCCCTCTATGTACAGGTCACATTTTAATTAAGCACAAGCCAAGAACGGATTTTGATTGGTCTATATCCAAAACCTCAACACGTGAGGGACCTCCTATCACCTCAGTCTCTTCCTGTTACTCCTCTCCCTCCGCTTCGCTTTGTGTCCCTTCCCGCTGTTTTAGAGTCGCGGGTTAATTTATTGTTTTTATAATAAATAAATGAATAAACCAGGATATTTACAATAACCTAATCCAGAAAATAAGTACGTCACGTGTTCGACCATCAAAAGATATCCTGTACATATAATTTGTAAATAAACGTTATCCTTTTGCGTCCACATTTTCAACTAGTGTGCGTGTGTGTAACAACATTTAAATGCTTTGTTCATGTCTTGTGATGCTTTAAATGGATTCGAAGGCTTTTAAAACGGTTTCCTGATTATTTGGATAAGGTAAGAAATCCAACACATCTAGTTCTCTCAACTGCCCGCAGATAGACAAGTGTCATGACAAGTATTAAACGATGATATTTTGTAGACGGTGCTTAATAAGCTTAAGATGCATTTTTACACAAAGGTGGAGACAGGAGCTCTTTTGTTGGAGATGTGGGTGGCTCTTAAAAGAGCCGTTGTGTTCGTGTCGTTAGCCGGTGGAGTGTTTAACCGCCGAAGCCGTACAGGGTGCGTCCCTGGCGTTTCAGGGCGTACACCACATCCATGGCGGTGACGGTCTTTCTCTTAGCATGCTCGGTGTAGGTAACGGCGTCGCGGATGACATTCTCCAAAAACACCTTGAGCACACCGCGAGTCTCCTCATAGATCAGGCCGGAAATACGCTTCACTCCGCCACGGCGCGCCAAACGGCGAATAGCGGGCTTGGTGATTCCCTGGATGTTATCGCGGAGAACCTTACGATGACGCTTAGCGCCTCCCTTCCCGAGTCCTTTCCCGCCCTTTCCTCTCCCTGACATTGTACTCCTCTTACAAAGTAAAATGAAAGAATGTAATGCACAGCCTCAACGACAACGTATTTATTCGCCTCCAGAGGACCTACTTGAGACCAGGCGAGGAGGCGGGACTAAGACCAACGGTCGTGTTTTCTTAAAGATATATAAAATGCGTTATTATATTTTATACCAAAAAAATCATATAACCAAACTGCAAATAAGTATCTGCGAGACCTGATAGAAATATAAATTCTAATGTAACGTAACGTAAGTATCAGTAGTTCTTTGTATAATTTTGCATATACGGCATAAATGTTGAAACATTGTTACATATTAGTGTAATTAACAGTGTAAAAATAAAGCATTTGTAACCATGTATATGTGTCGTGTGATGTGTAAAACCTTTCTTAAATGAAGTTTGATTAAAACCGCAAGAGCAAACCTCCAACACTCGAGCTACAAGATCACAGTGCTTAAGGAAACACTTACTAAACTCGGCCACAAGATGGCAGGCAATAACCATCCAAAACATAAAGTGCCGCCTAAAACTCATTATTCCTTCTTTAGACAATTCTGCTAATTAGCTAACCATATTATTATTATTATTATTATTATTATTATTTACTTGAAAAAAAAAACAGAAGAGCAAAGGTCTTTAGCCTTCAATTCAGTTAATGCTATTTCATAATATATATTTTATCTTTCGGCTGTTCCCTTTCAGGGGTCGCCACAGCGAATCATCTGCCTCCATCTAACCCTATCCTCTGCATCCTCTTCTCTCACACCAACTAACTTCATGTAATTACGTGATTACAATATAATTACGGAAAAAAAAACTGAATTACTGAATTACTATTTTATCATAATTTAAAATCATGTTTTTTTTTTTTTTTGTTTTTTTTTTACATCTCGTCCATAGTTCTTTGTCGTTTTAGTTCATAAATAGTTTCTTTAAACTTTGTCTTTGTCAGCAGATTACTGTTTCCCAAGGGTGAAATTACTAGCCTGCCAAGGACATAAACTCAACTAAGAATATTTGAAATGACTTAAGCCCTATTCGGACGGGACTAGTTTTCCAAACAGCGTTTGAGTTTGATTTTTTTTTTTAATGACGTCTGTCATTTTATGTATGCATTCGGATGGGACTAACATCTCCGTGTTTATTCCGGAGGTAGGAGTGTCTGTGTTTTACATGTTAAAGACTCGTTCAAAAAGAACGAATCGTTCATGAACGATCCATCACTAGCCCAGAAACACAGTGAACACAGAACCATGCCGGTGCAGCTCCAGGACTTATCATGATGGAATATACAGTGAATTATAGCGTGATAATTGCCAATTTGCAACACATACCAGATAGTGTATGTGAAATTAATTGGATGTTACTGTTTAGAGCAGTAAGCAGTAGCTTTATAGCTTTGAAGCAGTGCTAATATTATTGGAGTGTTGGGAAATGCAGAGCCGAGTGTAAATGTCAGTCATTAAAAGGGATAGCATCTCATTTAAACCATTAAACACGCTGATGTAAACAATCAGCTCCATGGCACAAGCTTTACATCCTGAGCAGAAGGTGAGTGAGAACTTAAGAAGCGTCATGGGCGGGTCTATACTGTGGGGCGGGATTGTGTGGGGAGTGACGTCACTGCAGTGACAAAAATTGCTCAATTTCTCCCCTATTTGTCGGAGACTGTGAGTGACGTCACTCCCCATACAATCCCGCCCCACAGTATAGACCCACCCCAGACGCTGATTGACAGGTTTCCGTGTAACGTGTTGGAAATGCAATTGAAAATGGATTAGAGATTGCGTTTGAGTTTTGGCGGCTTGACGCGCGACGCAGAGAAAGTGAAAAAGCAAATGTGGTCATTGATTTTGCTATTTAAATATGACAGGCTCATGACTTGTAAGACATGGCAATTGCAAATAGACTTTTCTTTTTCATTTGAAATTTGGCAGTCAGTGTGCGCTCACAAAGTCGAAAAAAACAAACGGTAATGCAAAGTTTGCAATTGCATTTGAATTATGTCCACATATGAGAACGCAATTGCAAATGCAATTTGTAACTCCTTTTGAATATCGTCCGGGATATAACTCCATATCTTAGGTTGTTTAGCTTTAAGTTGATATTTTTTTGTTTTTTACTTGAAACTAAAATTTTAAGTTTGTTCCGGAGCTGATATTTTTGCTGCTCACTCTGCTGACTCTCTCTCTCTCTCTTTCTCTCTCTCTCTCTCTCTCTCATACACACACACACACACACACACAAACACTTCCTGTCCGGTTAAAATGTCTCTTTTTCTATCCTTATGGAACACAGTCTAAATCTCAAGTCAACAGTTTGTATCTGCTCTCTTTCCTACCGAGACAACATGAAGCACCTTGAAGCTTCCTGAGACGTAAAGCAACCATATTCAAAATACTTCATTGCACCTTGCACTGTTACATGTAAATACTAAATTATCTTATAGCTTACTTGCACATACAGATACCTTTGCAATAATATGATTTTATATATATATATATATATATATATATATATATATATATATATATATATATAAATTTAAAAATATAGGAAGAGTAGAGGATTATATATATAATCCTCTACTCTTCCTATATTTTTAAATTTATATGTTTATGTAAAGTTGGGAAACATTATGGTAATGATGCCTCATTGTTATCTGTATATGACAATAAAACTTAGTGGTGCTACGTTGTTTACGTTTTGTGTGTAGCGCGTTTATTTTTCTATGTGTATGGATATCTTTGCAACTGGTGTCCGTACATACAACAGCCAGACACTTTTCAACCTAAATAACCCGGTTAATGATATCGACGATGAGCTGCGTGAAAAGCTACGCGACCTCGGCTTGCTGCGTGAACCAGGCCTCGAAGCCTCGGCGATGCCGGAGGCCGGAGGAAGGGTCATCGGAAGCGGTGCGCGAGGAAGCGGGCGGGAGTCTGTGCTAGGCTAAAAACAAACTCTAGCTGGCCGGATCTCCCGTCCATCATCTTATCCAACGTCTGCTCCCTGGACAATAAACTGGACTACATCCGACTCCAGCAGGCTACACAGCGTGAGGTTAGAGACTGCTGTGTCTTTGTTTTCACGGAGACATGGCTCAGCGACAGAGTACCGGACGCCGCTATTCAGCTAGACGGGCTAGCCTCGTTTCGTGCCGACAGAAATGCAACTCTGTGCGGTAAGATTTGGGTGGCGGCTTATGTGTTTACATCAACACGAAATGGTGCAAGAACTCTGAGCTAGTTTCTAGTTATTGCTCATTGCTAGTGGAGTTTGTGATTGTTAGATGCAGACCTTTTTATTTACCGCGGGAATTTACCACTGTTTTCATTATCGGAGTGTACATTCCACCTAGCGCTAATGCTAAGGAAGCGCTATGGGAACTGTATACAAAGATCAGTGAACTGCAAAATACACACCCGGATGGACTGTTTATTGTTGCTGGAGATTTCAACCATGCAAATCTCAAGTCAGTGCTTCCTAGATTCCATCAATATGTGGACTTTGCAACAAGAGGGGAAAACACGCTGGATCTTGTTTACACAAACATCCCCGGCGCATATCGGGCAGAGCCCCGCCCCCACCTCGGCTACTCAGACCACATCTCTGTTATGCTAATTCCAGCATACAGATCACTTGTCAGGCGCTCAAAACCGGTTCTGACGCAGGTGAAAACCTGGCCAGCAGGAGCCATCTCTGCTCTTCAGGACTGTTTCGAGAGCACTGACTGGAACATGTTTAGGGAGGCTGCAACTTACGGCGACCTCACTGACTTGGAGGAGTACACGTCATCAGTGACCAGCTACATCAACAAGTGCACCGATGACGTCACTGTCTCCAAGAACATCATCTCACGACCCAACCAGAAACCGTGGATTACTGCGGAAGTGCGTGCACTTCTGAGGACCAGAGACTCTGCCTTCAAAGCGGGAGACAAGGTGGCCCTCAGAACAGCAAGGGCCAAACTTTCTCGGGCCATCAGAGAGGCAAAGCGCGCACACGCCCAGAGAATCCACAATCACTTCAGGGACAGCGGCGACACACGGCGCATGTGGCAGGGTTTACAAGCCATCACTCACTACAGGACGACATCAACTGCCTGTGACAGTGACGGCTCCCTTCCAGATGCGCTTAATAACTTCCATGCTCGGTTTGACAGGCAGAACGACGTGGCGGCGAGAAAGACCACCCCTTCTCCGAATGACCAGGTGCTGTGTCTCACTACAGCTGAGGTGAGAAAAACTCTACGCAGAGTCAACCCACGTAAAGCTGCTGGACCAGACAACATCCCAGGCAGAGTGCTCAGAGAATGTGCTGAACAGCTGGCAGATGTTCTCACCGACATCTTTAACATCTCTCTGAGCAGCGCCGTCGTTCCCACGTGCTTCAAGGCCACCACCATCGTCCCCGTGCCCAAAAAGTCTACTGTGTCCTGTCTCAATGACTACCGTCCCGTTGCACTCACACCCACCATCATGAAGTGCTTTGAGCGGCTCGTCATGAGACACATCAAGACCCTGCTGCCCTCCTCACTGGACCCACTGCAGTTTGCGTATCGTCCTAACCGCTCAACGGACGATGCCATCTCCACTACACTACATCTTGCCCTCACACACTTGGACAAGAAAGACACATATGTTCGAATGCTGTACATAGATTTCAGCTCAGCATTCAACACTATCATCCCACAACAACTGATTGGGAAGCTGAACCTGTTGGGCCTGAACACCTCCCTCTGCAACTGGATCCTGGACTTTCTGACCGGAAGGTCTCAGTCAGTAAGTATCGGGAACTGCACCTCTAGCACCATTACTCTAAGCCCTGGGGCCCCACAGGGCTGTCTGCTGTTTACACTGCTGACTTACGACTGTGTAGCAACAGACAGTTCGAATCACATCATCAAGTTCGCTGATGACACGACCGTGGTGGGTCTCATTAGCAAGAACGATGAATCAGCGTACAGAGGAAGAGCAGAGGCTAACGGACTGGTGTAAATACAACAACCTGTCTCTGAATGTTGACAAGACAAAGGGAATAGTTGTGGACTTTAGGAGGACACGAGGTGACCATTCTCCGCTGTGGATCAACGGCTCCTCTGTGGAGATCGTCGAAAGCACCAAATTCCTGGGTGTCCACCTGGAGAAGGACCTTAACTGGTCCCTCAACACCAGCTCTCTGCACAAGAAAGCCCAACAGCGTCTCTTCTTTCTAAAAAGACTGAGGAAGGCCCAGCTTCCACCACCGAGCCTGACCACCTTTTATAGAGGGACTATCAAGAGCATCCTGAGCGGCTGCATCACTGTCTGGTTTGGGAATTGTGCCATCTCGGACCGCAAAACCCTACAGCGGATAGTGAGGACAACGGAGAAGCTCATCTGGGTTTCTCTCCCCTTTATTAAAGACATCTACACCACATGCTGCAGCCGCAAAGCCACCAGCATTGTGGCTGATCGGACACACCCCTCTTACACACACTTTACACTCCTGCCATCTGGAAAAAGGTGCCGAAGCATTCGGGCACACACATCCAGACTGTGCAACAGTTTTTTCCACAAGCCATCCATCTTCTCAACAAAAAGGGACTGGACTGGACTGATAAACACACACACGCACACACACGCACACACACGCACACACACACACACACACACACAACATTATCACTCAGCTTAACTCAATTACCTCAAAACAGACTGGACTGACTTTAAGACAAGAGCAAACACACTGAGCTACACTACCAAACTACTGTATTTACACACCAACCTATAAATGCTCTTTTTTGCACAATATTCATTACTGGATTACTTTTTGCACTAACTTCCTAATTCTTGCTGCTACTTTAAGGAACGTTTACTGGTTCTCCACTACCTCAGCTCATCAACCTGGACACCACAGAGTATTATGTTATGATGTGTTTGTCACACCGTTACTTTTCTGCTCTTGTTTGCACATTTGCACGTGCACTTTATGTTGTCTGTTGTCAGTAAAAAAAAAAAAAAACTCTCTGGGTTAGCTAGTTAGTCTTTGTTAATTTATGTTGTTTAAAAAAAAAAAAATGTATGTTGTCCGGTCAATCTGTCCTGTCTCTGCTAGCCAGCTAACTAGGTCTATTAGTTACCTAGTTTTAGCTCTTCTGTTAATTTATGTTGTAAATTTATGTTGAATGTAGTACCTTGGTCCTGGAGGAACGTTGTTTCGTTTCACTATGTACTAACTGTATACAGTATGGTTGAAGTGACAATAAAGCCTACTTCAACTTAAACTTGAACTTCCATATAATCTCCTTGCTTTTCAATGCACCTTTTCCATCTGTTAACATTTCTGTCAGTATTTTGTATTTAGTCTTTACAAAAAATGTTTTAAAAGGTGAAAGGTATTTAAAAAAAATGTATTACTAACAACATGAGTGAAAAGTCGCATGGTATTTACAGTATACTGTATAAACGTATTAATTTGCATTAATAACAGAGTCAACCTATTTTTCTGTTTGTATTGAATTCACGCAGCAGAATAAACTGCCTTTTACATTTGCCATGAGTTTGTGTAGTGTTATACTCTTTTTGAGAAGAGATAATGAATTTAACATGGTATTTTGCTTTGGGGAAATTTGACACTGTTATACTTGGGTTAGGCACTGTGGGGACGAGGGTTCGATTCCCACCTCAGATCTGAATACACACTGTCTGCATGTTCTTCCTATGTAACTTTCCTCCAGGTACTTCACAGGCGGTGGAGTGAGTGAGTATAGAAGATGAATAAAGTGAATAAAGTAGGGCACTATCCTGATTATTAAATGTCATATAGAATGTTTGATTGCTTAATATTTTTCAAAATTTGAAAACTAGTTAAACTTAAAATAATAATAATAATAATAATAATAATAATAATAATAATAATAATAATAATAATAATAATAATTCAATCTTTAACCACATTGCATAGAATACCATTTTAGTGTTTTTATCTTCACATCATACATTTCATGGGAATGACCGACTGTGTGTAATTTTTCTGGCTAACACTATTCATAATTAACCCTTAACAGGTTGTTCCAATGAAACAGTTGTGATTAGACATTAAAAAATATATTTCAATATTCATTTTGGTAACTAATCAAAATCAAAATCGTGGCTTAGCGGTTAGCGTTTTATTCTTGCACTTACAGGGTCTAACAAATAAACACACACACACACTCTGGCTCTCTCAACCTGTGTGTCCCTAAGCTGTGCTTTACACAGGCCAAAACAAGCTCTGTTTCATATCCTACACACAGCGCTCGGCCAGTGCTCACACATCGAGCTCACTGACAGGACTCGCCTTCAGTTCGGACCAGAGTTCTTACAGCGGTGCGACCTGTTTTTGTCCGGTTTTTACACACGACACGCACGAAATGCGCAGTCCGCCGGCTCGAGCTGCAGGCGCGCGGCGCACGTTTATGGCTACTGCGCGAGAGTGCGGCTGTCTAACTGACCGTGTCGGGCCTCGGAAGAAAGAGGAAAGGCATTTCTCACTAAACGTGTGCTTGAACGCTTGAGATCTGCAGTCAGGACTCGGATATTCGCAGAGAAATGTCCGGAGAAAACACACTCGCTATCGTGTGACGGAAGTGCAGTCATTCAGCGGCTGCCTGGTTGAGTCTACACCGCTCTCATGTGTGCTTTAAGATCAGAGGGGAGGGAGGTTCCAGTGTTTTACTGCGCGCTCAGCGTTACACTCGTTTATTCTACTTAGATCCCTAAAAGAGAGAGAGATGGCAGAAGTGGCTCCCGCGCCCGCCGCCGCGCCGGCCAAAGCGCCCAAGAAGAAAGCAGCTTCGCGGCCAAAGAAAGCCGGGCCTAGCGTCGGCGAGCTGATCGTCAAAGCGGTTTCCGCGTCCAAGGAGAGGAATGGCGTGTCTCTCGCTGCCCTGAAGAAAGCTCTGGCTGCCGGTGGATACGATGTGGAGAAGAACAAGTCCCGCGTCAAGCTCGCCGTCAACAATCTGGTGAAAAAAGCGGTCTTGGTTCAGACCAAAGGCACCGGCGCGTCTGGCTCTTTCAAGCTAAACAAGAAGCAGACCGAAGCCAAGAAAACCGCACCCAAAGCGAAGAAGCCGGCCGCCAAAAAGCCCGCGGCGGCGAAGAAGCCCAAGAAGGTAGCGGCCAAGAAGTCTCCTAAGAAGGCAAAGAAACCTGCCGCTGCCGCCAAGAAAGTCACCAAGAGCCCCAAGAAGGCAAAAAAGCCGGCGACCCCTAAAAAGGCAGCGAAGAGCCCCAAGAAGGCGAAGGCGGTTAAGCCCAAAGCATCCAAGACTGCCAAGCCCAAAGCGAAAAAGGCAGCTTCTAAAAAGAAGTAAACTTGTTAGATTTATTTCTTTCATATTTTCCCCTAAACGGCTCTTTTAAGAGCCACCCACGTTGTCGTTTAATGAGCAATAATCCACTTTTTTGTCGAACTACATGAATAGAATAACCATGTTGTTTAATACTATAAGATTCTATGGAGTCTTATGATTTCGAGTATTTGTTAAAGTTTACACTTCAATCTAGTCATGTAAGAGTATATTGAAATGCATGTTAGCCGGAAGTATACGAGGTTTTTAATTCAATTCTATTTCAATTCAATTTTATTTGTATAGCGCTTTTAACAATTGGCATTGTCCCAAAGCAGCTTTACACAATCAAAAATAATTATTAAAGTTTGTACGGAATTTGAATGTGTATGAATCAAAATTGTCAGATAGTCCCGGATCAAACTGTTATGTAGACATGTTATGCAACATGTTGCAATTACATGATATGAGTGTTAATAATGCGTGTAAAATGAAAACATAAAAACTCTATTTCTGTTATCTTTTGATGAGACAGGGGCGGGGTTGGAGAGAAGTCGGAATTCAATGGCGTGTTAGTGATTGGTTGGTTTGTCACAACGATTGTAGCCAATGAGGATGCAGCAGTTTAGGCTATATTAGAGAGCGCCAGAGAGCGATTGCTTACGTTTTCTGTTCTAACACGTTAACGTAGTGAATCATGTCTGGAAGGGGCAAAACCGGTGGAAAGGCTCGTGCCAAGGCCAAGACTCGCTCATCCAGAGCCGGACTGCAGTTCCCCGTGGGCCGAGTCCACAGGCTCCTCCGTAAAGGGAACTACGCAGAGCGCGTTGGTGCCGGCGCTCCGGTCTACTTGGCCGCTGTGCTGGAGTATCTGACTGCTGAGATTCTGGAGTTGGCTGGTAACGCCGCCCGCGACAACAAGAAGACCCGTATCATTCCCCGGCACCTGCAGCTCGCCGTGCGTAACGATGAAGAGCTGAACAAACTGCTCGGCGGAGTGACCATCGCTCAGGGTGGTGTGCTGCCCAACATCCAGGCTGTGCTTCTGCCTAAGAAGACCGAAAAGCCGGCCAAGACCAAGTAATTTCATCCACTGCTGCGTTTCAGTATCCAAAGGCTCTTTTAAGAGCCACCCAATTTTCCTTTAAAAGTGCTTTTTCCTCATCAGTTCAGAAACACTGTTGTAATACGTGAATGAATAGAAAGTTGCAGAAATGTTTTTCTGGAGACTTTTTTGGAATGAATACATGTAAAGATTTAGTTCTTTATCTCCCTTCGAATTCTTCCGACCAATGAGGTATGTGATGTTTTACTTTATGTTTAAAGTTACCGAATTCTAGCGGACCTTACACAAGAGGAATGTGATGGTCAGGAACGACAAAAAGCCTCATGTGGCTTTTAGAATGAGAATAAAATGTGTATGAAATTTGCTGCCATGTTTTAACGTTGCACTATAAATGTGATTATTTTGAGATGTAAATGTACAAAACAAGTATTAACTTGTAAATAACTTAGGGTTAGGGTACATTTTGTTTTAAAACGCAAGCAGCGCGCTCGGTTTTGCATAAAGAAAATCAGGGCGTTTCAAACTGAGTCGGTGGGAGAAGAGCAGCCAATTAAAGGGTTAGGTGAAACCTCCGTGACGTAACACGTTGGAACCAATGACAGGCGGCGCTTTCAAGCCGCCCAATCAGCGCAGCCGAGCCTTAGGCCGTAAATAGGCCGCGCTCTCTCGTGCCACTCATTCTGTTTTCTCTCTTAAGAAGCGTAAGCAGCTCGTAAGCGATGGCAAGAACCAAGCAGACCGCGCGTAAATCCACCGGCGGTAAGGCACCTAGGAAGCAGCTCGCCACTAAAGCTGCACGTAAGAGCGCGCCGGCTACCGGCGGTGTGAAGAAGCCTCACCGTTACAGGCCCGGCACTGTGGCTCTAAGGGAGATTCGCCGTTACCAGAAGTCTACCGAGCTGCTCATCCGTAAGCTGCCGTTCCAGCGTCTGGTGAGAGAAATAGCTCAGGACTTTAAGACCGACCTGCGCTTTCAGAGCTCGGCTGTCATGGCCCTGCAGGAGGCGAGCGAGGCCTATCTGGTCGGTCTGTTCGAAGACACCAATCTGTGCGCTATTCACGCCAAGAGAGTGACCATCATGCCCAAAGACATTCAGCTGGCCCGCCGTATTCGCGGAGAGCGCGCTTAAACATTATACTCCGTCTAATCTACACAAAGGCTCTTTTAAGAGCCACTTCATTGTTTCAGAAAAGTCGGCAAGTTTCCATATTTTTAATAGGGTTGAGTTGTTGCACATTTTCGTACACCAACTGACTGCAGTGAAAAGCTTTCACAATACATTATGTATCCTTGACATTTTAAAAGTTGTATAAAATAAGTTCTGGAAGTCAAGTTTATAATAAGCGATTAGTCACTTAATGCTTGTGTAAAGATTCATTGGTGGTCTGGTATTATACAATTGAAATAAAGTATGTTTTCTTAAAAATATAACATAAAAGCAAATATGCATTTCATATCACAACTTGTGTTGATATAAACCTTTTCAGTGAAATATAAAAGTATAGCATTACATTACTAAGTGATTTTGACACTGACTTGGGCTGATATTTTAGTTTACAAATGCAGTAGATAAGGCTTGAGATTATTTTAAGAAAGTAATAGTAATGAAGTATGCTTAATTAATAGAGAATATTTAAAACTCGTTTTCCTACTTCAAAACTTGCATGATAGTTATGTTTCTCTGTACATGATAAATATTTTAATGGTACTATTGTTATAGCATATATAATGAGACCCCCCCCCCATCACCAAACAGAATGGCCATACTTCAATTAAATCATTTCAATAATACATTTTATGGCATTTAGTGCTGTTGTGTGTTATTATTGAGACACTCTGCTGGTATCTGCATTTGAATGTTAAAGCTATTTCAGCAGAATGGCTCAATTTGTCCATGTTTACATCGTGCATAACGTCGTAGGTGTGTGTGTGTGTCTCTCTCTATCACACACACAGTTCATGTATGCAAATGATTCCTCATACTCCCAGAATCCTTATAGGTTATTTACGTATATTCTACTGTTATTCACACTGTGTAATTTAAGTTAATCTAAAGTAATTATCGATTTTACCGATTAGTTGTTGCAGCCCTAGATGATTTCTTACTGCCTGAGAGGAAACGTGTTCCAGAGTGATTTATTTAACACTTCACCCACTGAAATGGTGCATTTTAGAAAAGGAGTGAAAGAATCAAGAGAGACTGAAGGACCGGAGACGGATTTCTTTTTTTAACACATTTATGAGACATAAAATAATGATATGTCTTTTATATAAAATTGTGAGCTTTAAATCTAACCTCTTTTAAATGTATTAAATATTAATAATGACATATTTTTGCCCCCGTCACAGGAAAGTGATGACAGCAATAATATTCAGAGTTTAAAGGAGTGTTTAAATCAGATCTGATCATAAACAGGGACCTGCACGCGAGTGTCTTCACTAAAGGACACAGAAGACTGAGTGAAAGTTTACACACTGAACATCCTGTGAGGAATAAATCACACCTCTTTCAAACACCGCCCTCAGCAGCACCGCTTTGGGTTTGTGTGTGTGTGTGTGTGTGTGTGTCGTGTGCGCTGACTGTCTGCTGTCCGCTCTGTCCTTCATCAGCCTGTTTCTCATCTGCTCGATCGGCGTCTCGTCTGTGATAATGGACACCAGCTGGAGGACACACAGGACACACGGCAAAACCTTACACAATATTCTGTGTGTGTGTGTGTGTGTGTGTGTGTGTGTCATAATGAAATACTGAAGTAAGGTACAAACCTGATCATAAAATATCACCAGGACAAAAACACCAAACAGGACGGATTCCACTAAAAAGATGATGTAATGCGCCCTGTCACAGTTTATTAAAAAAAACAAAAGAATAAACAGAATAATAAATACATTTATAGGTTAACATGTGTGATTATTCAAAATAATGAATTTCTCTTCTGTTTTAACAATTTTTTTTTTTTTTTACTTTATCATCACGTTATAAATAGACTTTTTGTAATAGATTTATTTTTCCTACACTATTAGATGTTTTCTGGGAACGTCGTCTCCTTCTTTCTCTCCGTCTCCATCTCTTTCACTGCGTATCAGCCACACCCTTGCAGACACCACCAGGGCCATGGAGTACAGACTGGCCACGCCTTAGGAGACGGGAAGGAGAAAGAAACCTGTTTCATCCTGAACCTGTTTCACACGCACACACACACACACACAGCATTATTTATACTTTATAATTCATAAGTGACACTTAATAATTCATAAGTAACACACGGTCATGTTCACACACACACACACACACACACACACACACACACACACACACACTAATCTTCATAATGAACACATGACCTTCAACAGAAACCCAGATTTCATTCACAATTTATTCTAAGGTCATGTTTAACTGAACTTATCTCATGGTAACAGTTTCCTACATTACCCACAATGCCGTGCTCATAGAGATGTAAACCCCGCCCAAACACATCCGTCAACACTGGACTAAACACTTCACACACAATTATATACAGACAACAGACAAACTGAAGGTGTTTCAGGGTCAATTGTAAAATTCCTAACTCTCTCTCTCTCTCTCTCTCACACACACACACACACACACCAGCACGTCTTCGATGTACGCCGGGACGATGCTGAACATTTCCTGTATGCGTCCAGCTGCACTCGCCACCTGAGACAGGTCAGAGGTCAGGCGTTGGTGCGACTAGGAGACGCACGAGACCTCTGCAGGAGATCAACTGCAAAGAGACACACACACACACACACATACACTTCTAATTAAAGGGATGGAAGGGGGGGAAATACCAAGGAATAAGAAACGTGTGTGTGTGCGCCCCACCTTGTGCACTAAGTTTTCTGGTTTCAGGCCCCTGGCACTGAATATTAAATACAATATTGTAGCGTTTTTATCGCCGGAAAGAATACTGGAGAGACGAGTGAGCTTATTTGCTGCCCAATGCAACGGCTGGGAGTACTTTATATCTTTAACCACACAGCAGACAATATTATTTCAGTGTTTTTATCTTGTGTCTGTGTTAATGTATGTTCTCCCCGTGTTTAGTACTCCCTGAGATGGTAATAGGAAGAAACCTTGAGGGGAACCAGACTCAACAGGGAACCCATCCTCATCTGGGTGAAACAGAAAGCAGTAGATGATCTGCATTTATTCAATTCAATTCAATTTTATTCAACTTTATTTGTATAGCGCTTTTAACAATTTACATCATCACAAAGCAGCTTTACACAATTAAAAGAATTAAGTTTGTATGAAATGTGAATGTGTATGAATCAAAATTATACACTCTAAAAAACGCTGGGTTGTTTTTTCTACCCAAGCGCTGGGTTGCCTCTGTTGGGTCATTTTTCTGGGTTATTTACAGAGAGTTGGGTAGTTTTTGTGTAACCCAGCTGCTGGGTTGAAGTTTGATTGGCCCCTCCCCCAAAGTTCACCGGTGTATTCAGCGGCTGTCAGTCAGAGCTTCGTGTCTCTCTTGAGCTCCCACACCGCTGATGACGGTTCATTTACGGGGAAATGACGTTAAATACAAGGTCTGTATACACATGTTCACTCACCTAAGTCACATATGACTGAAAAATTATTACTATATGTGAGATTTATTACTGTTACCGTGTTAAGGTTACACTTAAACTTTCAGGCTGGTCTGAGGTAAGATAATTTAGCTGACAATAGCTGCTATAGTTAGCCACAGAATCCCACCTGTGTGTGAAAGAAACGGATATTAACGGATTATTATTATAACGGATGTCTGAGCTTTTTATCTTTCTCTGTAGAATGTTTGCAGGGTGACGAAACTGTAACTGTAGTATTAGCATGACGCTAGCATTTAGTTAACATTAGAATTTTATTAATCTCACTGTTTGAGACAATAAAATGCTGGGGTGTTACAAAACACTGACCCTCTCACAAATATACACACCTGCTAACCTCACGTTTTTCACTAGCTAGTAATTTACTCCGCGGTCAAAAGTCGCCTGCGTTTCTCCCGAGTTATAACAATATTTTACACCTTTACACCTTTGGCAAGTAGTATGCAAATATGACTGCTGCATGTAAGCTAACCAGGTAGCCCTCTTTAACCAAAGTTGCTTGTGACTCAGACTAAATTAACTATCAGTCAGCTGTACAGATAACTACTAGATGGAAGTATTAATATTTGGGTGATTGTAATGTGCCAGTATGACCCCAGCTATGACAATGCATCTCCTCGGTAATTAGCTTACAATCAACACAGACCACAAAGTCAACTAGTCTGACAAAAAAAAAAAAAAAAAAAAAATATATATATATATATATATATATATATATATATATATATATATATTATATATATATGAGCTTTATCCCAAAAGCCATGCTTATTTTGCATATTTTATTTTTGGTAGTAGCTGTCTCCATGTTTTTGTTTCATGTTACCTATACCCTAGCTTTGTCATTTTTTTATTTAGTATAAATCCTATTACACATTAAATTGATAGTCTTATTCAGTTTATTCTTTGTTATTCAACCAATTTTTAACTCTTTTTCATTTCTTTCTAAGGTTGGCACCAACATGGTGGAATACCTCCAGCAGGCTGAAGGGTCAAGGCCGTACCCCTACTTTACATCCTGAGAAGATCACCAGCGCTGCTCTCAGGCATTCGTCATTCTGGTGGGACAGGCTCTGGAGCAATGCACACTACTTGGGGCGGTTGATGTGTGCTTCAAGGCATTTTATATTATAAGTATTTTATATATTATATATTATTTATATTATAAGTAGTGTGCACCTGTATAGGACTTTTTGTAATGTTGCTATAAAATAGCAAGGCCTACTTAAAAAGTCATAGACAGTGTTTGTATGTTAAAACGGAACCAGGGCTGGATAGTTTTGTTCTGCAGAAAAGATATCTAATGTCACAGAAAGATCCTGCTCTGTAGAAGCTGCCTCAGCCTATTTGTGTTATTACTCCATTCTGCCCTTGTGAGTAATAGTATAGTAATGATGTCGCTGTTGATTATCTGTTCTTGTGCTTTTGAAAAATAAACGTTTTTTCTATGAACATTTAATAGGATGTTGTTTATTGCATATATGTATGGTTTGCAAAACTTTTAAGTTTTTTTTTTTTGTAATAAACCAGTATATCAAAGTAATTTAACTGTTTAATAGACGTGGGTAGTTTTTTTTTTTTTTTTTTTTTTTTTTTACTGATTCACTGTAAAACATGAAAATAATAATAACCTATTTGTGAGGTAGAATTAACTCAACATTCCAGTTAAAATGAACCAAAATCTGGGTAGAACATTTAACCAATTTATGTGGTAGAATTAACCCAGCATTATAGTTAAATATGACCCAGCATTTGGGTTGAATATTTAACCCATTTTGCTGGGTTAAAAAAATAACCCATCTTGCTGGGTTAAATTTAACCCAGCATTTAGTTAGTCCAATAGTTACCCAGCAGCTGGGTTAAAAACAACCCAGATTGGGTTGTTTTTAACCCAGCATTTTTTAGGGTGTATGATTGTTCCTGATGAGCAAGCCGAGGACGAGGGCGACAGTGGCAAGGAAAAACTCCCTGAGATGGTAATAGGAAGAAACCTTGAGAGGAACCCGACTCAACAGGGAACCCATCCTCATCTGGGTGAAAACAGATAGCAGGGATTGATGTGCATAATAATATGCGAGACTGGAAGTTCAGTATAAGAGGAGATGTGTAAGATTAAAGTCCAGTTTGTTCCTGGAGTCTCAGGAAGCCTGTGAGAAATTCCAGTCCTGAACTATTGAGCAACTGAAGTCACAGGTCCTCAGAGAACAGCTGTCTGCATCAGTCAAGGACAGGACCACCTTAATGGGAAAGTGGAACCAACCCCAGTCACCACACGCATTCCAGGCAGACCACACGGGGGCATCCATGTGATGAGATCTCCAACCAGAAGCAGGACTCCAGGATGAGTTAGAGAGGTCCAGCGGGCAGAGGGGGTCTGGATCACTGGCAGCTCAGGAGCGACATGTATAGCTCGACAGAGAGATAGGTAGAGAAAAAAGAAGAGACAGAGAGAGAGAGAGGATAGAGCAGAAAAGGAGAGAGCAAAAGAGATGGAGAAATAACAGTTAGGTACAGTATGGTCACGGTCGAACAATGTATAAGGTGAATGTATATTTAGTGCAGAGTGCAAGCAGAGACTCCTGCAGGACTAACTATTACATCATAACTAAAAGGGAGGAGCCAGAAGGAAACACAGACATGAGGGGGAACTGAGATGTAAAGCAAACAATCACCTCACCGTCAGCAAACCTGGGTGATCAATGAGAGTGAGGAAGACAGCATCTAGTACCTTCGCTCAGGTACTGCGGCGCGAGACCATTTAATGCTTTATATGTTAAGAGTAGTATTTTTAAATCAATGCGAAATTTCACAGGGAGCCAATGCAGTTAAGATAAGATAGGGGTGATGTGCTCGTATCTTCTGGTTCTAGTGGGGACTCTCGCTGCTGCATTCTGGACTAGCTGAAGCTTATTTATGCATCTAGCTGAACAACCAGACAGTAAGGCATTACAATAGTCCAACCTAGAGGTGATAAAAGCATGAACTAGTTTTTCTGCATCGCTTAGTGACAATATATTTCTTATCTTGGCAATATTTCTGAGGTGAAAGAATGCTATCTTATCCTAAAATCAGTGCTGCTGATCGCCTTGTGTATCATGTGTGTAAACTGTTTTTGTAGATTCCATGTTCTTATAGGCTTAATTGATTAATGTAATGCTTTTTTCTCTTGTTTCTTTATAGTCTTGTAACAGCATTGATGAACATGTTCAGCAAAGAGAAGGACGGCAGCCATACCTCCTTGCTGTAGGAAGAAGCCAAGACCAGATTGACAACTTTTACAGTAAGTGGACAACCAGAATGCTCATTACCGTCGCGCTCACCGCTGTGAATTGGATGGAGGTTCCCGTGTAAATGTGCTGTTCATGCTGTTTGTTAGACTGCGTGAGTGAAATAAAGTACTCCCAGCCATTGCATTAAGCTCACTCGTCTCTCCAACATTCTTTCCGGCGGAAAAACGCTACAATATTTTTCATGTGCCTGGCACATATTGGTATGAGTCTCCATCATCAGAAGCCTGACAACAATAAATAGATAAAAATAAATCTTGGCAGTGTACAGTTTTTTTTTTAACTATATATAAATTTTATTGATTTTTTTTGTTGTTGTTGTAAGCAAGCATAATTTTTTTGCAAACTGTATACCCAAATATATGCAGGATTTAATAATATATATATTTTATAAAAATACTACAAAACATTAAATTAAATTCGTTTTTGTATACAAGTCATTGCATATGGTATGACCTGCTGTTTAAATGTAAAAAATCTAAAGATTTGATATTATTCTAGATAGCATTTTAGAGTTTTAAATGTGTCATAACATAAATTCAAATTTCTCCTTTCCATTCCATTTATCATTTAACTACAATATGACATTGTTTGGGTGATTTATTTATTGTTATTGCTAACATAAATGCACATTAAGAAACATAATAGAATAAAACTATTGCAGTAAAAATGTATTAATACTTACAAAACATGCATTGAAGAACTCGGTTGGGTCATCACTAAGAAGTACTGGAAGTCAATTTATGTCAATGGCATATATAAACAATGGCATATACAAACCTTGGCATCTTGCAGAAGATTAAAATCTTTCCGGCGAGACCTCTCTTTGACCTGAAAATCTGAATCAGCTGTGGACAGTGACGATCAAGTGACCCATAGAATTCTTGCTTTAAATTCATCCCAACTATCCGGTTGAATTCTTAATACACCTGTAGTAGTAGTAAAAAAAAAAAGGCATTCATTAATATCAGGGAAATGTCAAAATTGAACAACTGATAAATGTTATCATGCTTATCAAGTACTCATTTCATTAAAAATACTGCAAACGTAGGCATTTCACATTACCTGACTTTCTTTAAAAAGTGCTGGCCAACGCTGAAGTATCTGGCCTACAGGAGGCTTGTTGATTACAACTTCCCGTCTTCTTAAAGACAGAGTCATATCCATCTTCTGATTGATAAAGACAGCATCAGGGTTCTTCATCTCGTCTGCCAATTGCTGTCCGAGCAACTCAAGACTGGAAGCATCATGACCACTTGGAAGGTTAGGTAGGTAGTTTACCTCCCCTTTCCTTGGTTTCTTTATGTTCTTGTTAGGTGGATCACTGCTGGTAGAGTATCTTCCTTTTTTCCCCTCACTCTAAAAAATGATTCTGTGGCCTTGTAAATTTCACAGTTATAAAAAGGTTATGTTACCTTAATAAAATCTCTAAAAGTCACATACATGATTGTTTGAGTTAGACAAATCAAAATAAATGCCTAAAAAAACAACTATTAGTTTTGTCTTAAATTTACACTATAATTTAGGTTAACTTCACTAGTAAAAATTAGTATTTGACTAACTGAATTATATTTTTAACATGCACTTAATATTTTTGATACATTTCAATCAAAATATCTGTTAATGGAGTAATTGTACTGATTAGTTTCAAGAACTACAATTATCACTCATTCCAACTCAATATTCTTTATGTTTAACAACAAAAACTTAAATAATTGAGTAAATTGCCCTGTGCAAGTGCTCATGGGAAGTCTGGTGTAACATCAGAGACAAGAAGGCTGTGAGGATGTGAGAATGGACATGAAGCACCTGAAACATTCTGGAACACTCCTTACAAATCCTGGTGAGTAAACAGCTAACACAAGTTACTGTAATAATGACTCTGTCTGCCTGCACACACAACTTTATAGTGTGTGAGTTACTGTTCTGAATCCTGTCACAGCCGAGCTCCAGAGCTAACGATAGCTAGCAACAGGCCAGTCCTGGGGTTCAGTGTGATTTAGCTTGTTTGTTCCAACCACCAAACTGCTCAGCTAAAGCGCGTTTAATACAGACACTTAAACTCTGGTGTAAAAGGAGAGATTTAACACCGAGCAGCAGCGCGTGCATGTCCGGGTTTCCTCCGTGTTTCTCGGTGTAACCGGCGGCGGTTGTGCCGCAATATTTGAATTTCTCCCGCCAAATGCGGTGATTTTGCGCAGCCAACCGCCACTGTGGAGAGGATATAAAACTAGCATGTTCAAATACAGTAATTACCGCATGTGTACCGGTCCACCTCACACACTGAACCGCGAGTCTGCTCGGTCACTCCGACACTTTAAGGAAGAAACTCAGAACAAATCCGGTTTAAACAGCAGAAATGAGTTGCAGTGTCTGGACTCTGGCAGTGTTTTATCCGTTACTGTATATGAGTATTTTTAACATGATTAAACACTGAGCACGCAGCGGCAGATGTTATAAAATAAATGTGCTAAGTACAGTACTAATAACTAAAGCTATGAAATGTAAAGATTTAGTGAAAATACAACATTTCTCTCAGAATTAGAATTGGGAGAAAGTAATATGAAATTAAAATATTGAAGTGAAATGTTATGTATGTTGTGATATGTAAGTAAAAGAAACTAAAACTGATTGATTTTGTGTGTTTGTGTGAAACATGTTATATATTTTCTATATCTCTTTCACAGCACCAACACCACTAATGAAGAGAAGTTGAATGGAGATAAAACAGGAGGTAAATGTCAACTTTTTAAATGCTACAGAAGTATTAAATGTGTAACCATTGAATCAAAGATAGAAATTAAAACAAGGCTTGAAATATTTCACTTTACCTATAATAAGTCTAGACTATACAAGTTTTCCACTCGAGTATACTAGATTGTAAAAAATTGATATAGTTGATAGTCATGCATAAATAAAGTTGGGTATCATTTTTATACAAGGGACAAAAACATGTACGAGGGACGTTCAAGTCAAAGCGGGACCGTTGATTGTGCAGAATAACAGAAAACTCCCTTTATTTCTCTCTATATTTTTTTCTCTATGTATGAGGTTGTGCATTGTTCTGTAAAAGCAAAATGCCTTTGGTGATCAAAGCAGTCCGTTTTGTGTAAAAGCATTCCACTGGAATGTTTACCGGAATTTTACCAGCAATGGGCTACGTAAAATCAAATCAGTTTTACGTCTTCGTCCCACTTTGACTTAAACACCACTCGTAGATCAGTGTGATGATGTATATTAGTCCAAAAAGTATGTATTTGAACGGAAGTACTATTTTACCAGTCTCGTAGACTTTATATTAACAGTCACACTTGTACTTACTTGTATACTATTGTTCCTTTTTTAGGTGCCAGCATTATGGGATGGCGGTGTAAACTGTGTGCATTTGTCGCATCATCAAAAGGAATTTCGATCATTATGAAGTGAAGCATGGTGCTCTTGGTGATGGATATTTAGTGTCCTATGTTCATTTAGACTGTCATTGCTTCTTTAAGACCTGAGAAGGTCTGCACACACATTTGTATGGATCCCACAGTTTGCAGGAAACTGAAGTGTGAAGGTGTGCAATCTTTCAGATGTAAAATGTGACTCATTAGATTCTAATAGAAAAGTCTACTTTCCACATGTTAACTGTATAATACTTGTGGCAGGAGTATTGTTTCTGAAACTGTTTACTAATAAGATAAATTCAGCTCTTTCTTTATGATTTTGTTACATGTCATTTGCATGTAAACCAGGTTGAGTTTAGACTTCATGTCTTGTCAAATTTGGCAAATAAATGTTTAATTAAAATGGTAATGTGTATATTGTTTTTTTCATTCAGTTAAAATATTTAGTAAATGTAGCACATTTGTTTGTTAAATAATAGTATAATTTTTAGTATCTTCTACCTTCCATTTCAATTATATCTTCTTAATTATTTTACTCATTTTCACTTTGCATTAACTTCTGATTTTCATTACATTTACTTAATTTTGTACATCATTGTACTAAATATAGTTATTCAGGTCTACTTATTTTTTTTTTACTGACTTGTACTCAACTCATGAAGTATATTTTACATGATTTTTGTATTTTTTTATATTTACTCAATATTTAATAAGTGTAAAAATGTTTCACCAAAAAAATTGAGTACAGCACAGTTTTATTTTTTAGAGTGCTGCATTAACAGTGACATCTTTGTGTCCAAGGCTTCTCATTTTGGATCTGTAATTTCCCAATTTCCCAAAATGTTTGTCCACCCACAGTGTCCAAAAGGTGATCCTGGTTCTTGAAGACAGGGGTAAGTATTCACCAATGCCTTTGCAACATCTTTTAAATCATCAGCAGTTGGGTATGCTTTATAGGAGGATATGGTCTCAGCAAGTTTCTGAAAAATGTCATGTTTCAATTCTTTTGTCATTTTTAGGTGCGTTCCATCCTTCAAGTAGATTAAATTGGCCTGACGCAGCCTATATTCAACATCGACAGAGAATTTTGGAACCAAACAGATATCAGGCCATGGCATTTTCTTTTTCTGGGGTGATTCAGAGATCAGTACTCTATCTGCAGTACTTGGAGCATCACTTGATATTTCACTTGATGCCTGCATTTCATCTTCTGACACCGACACCAATTCAATCATTGGAAAGAATTTCACTGTTGGCTTCTCAGGGAGCTCTTCCAGATTAGTCACATTGCAAAACTCATGATCAAACAAAGGATCTCAAAACTGTAATGTTAAAACTAGATAAAAAAGTTTTAGACAAACTTTAAGTTGGCTTGAGAATGCCGGAGATAGAAGTTTAAAAGTGTGAAAAGTTTAAAATAGTTTAAGAAGTTAAAAAAGTTAAAACAGTTTAAGTTTAAAAGGTTTAAAAGACAGACAGATAGATAAATAGTGTCAGACAGATAGACAGTTACAGATATATAGATTGATAGATAGATAGATTCATTCACTATGGAGTTTGTGGTTACAGTTGCGGATCCTTAATGTCAGATACCACCCATATTGACCAGCCTACAACTTGGATAATAATCCAAAATGTTTTGCACCTGCAGCGCACATTACACACATTGATGAATCTCACTAACATGTTGCTAGTATGATTAGCAAGTTACCAGAATTTTTCTAGCATGATTAGCAAGTTACTAGCATGTTGTTAACAAATTTACTAGCATGTTGCTAGCATGTTTCAGGCATGATTAGCAAGTTACTACCATATTGCTAGCATGATTAGCAAGTTACTAGCAGGGTGCTAGAATTTGTAGTAAGTTACTAGCATGTTGCTAGCATAATTAGGACGTTGCTAGCATGTTGCTAGCATATCTCTAGCATAATTAGCAAGTGGCTAGCATGATTCTAGCATAATTAACAAAGTGGCTAGCATGTTTCTAGCATGATTAGCAAGTGGCTATCATGATTCTGGCATGATTAGCAAGTGGCTAACATGTTTCTAGCATGACTACTAAAGTCGCTAGCATGTTTCTAGCATGATTAGCAAAGTCGCTAGCATGTTTCTAGCACAATTAGCAAGTCGCTAGCATGTTTCTAGCATGATTAGCAAGTCGCAAGCATGTTTCTAGTATGATTAGCATGTTTATAGCATGACTAGCAAAGTCGTTAGCATGTTTCTAGCATGACTAGCAAGTTGCTAGCATGATTAGCATGTTCCTAGCATGTTTCTAGCATGATTAGCAAGTCGCTAGCATGTTTCTAGCATGACTAGCAAGTCGTTAGCATGTTTCTAGCATGGTTAGTAAGTCGCTAGCATGTTTCTAGCATGATTAGCAAAGTCGCTAGTATGTTTCTAGCATGATTAGCAAAGTTGCTAAAATGTTTCTAGCATGATTAGCAAAGTTGCTAAAATGTTTCTAGCATGATTAGCAAAGGCGCTAGCATGTTTCTAGCATGATTAGCAAAGTTGCTAGCATGTTTCTAACATGATTAGCAAGTTACTAGTATGTTTCTAGCATGATTAGCAAAGTTACTAGCATGTTTCTAGCATGATTAGCAAGTTGCTAGCATGTTTTTGGATTGATTAGCAAGTCGCTAGTATGTTTCTAGCATGATTAGCAAGTCGCTAGCATGTTTCTAGCATGATTAGCAAAGTTGCTAAAATGTTTCTAGCATGATTAGCAAAGTTGCTAAAATGTTTCTAGCATGATTAGCAAAGGCGCTAGCATGTTTCTAGCATGATTAGCAAAGTTGCTAGCATGTTTCTAACATGATTAGCAAGTTACTAGTATGTTTCTAGCATGATTAGCAAAGTTACTAGCATGTTTCTAGCATGATTAGCAAGTTGCTAGCATGTTTTTGGATTGATTAGCAAGTTGCTAGCATGTTTCTAACAGGATTAGCAAAGTTGCTAGCATGTTTCTGGCATGATTAGCAAAGTTACTAACATGTTTCTAACATGATTAGCAAGTTACTAGTATGTTTCTAGCATGATTAGCAAAGTTACTAGCATGTTTCTAGCATGATTAGCAAGTTGCTAGCATGTTTTTGGATTGATTAGCAAGTTGCTAGCATGTTTCTAGCATGATTAGCAAAGTTGCTAGCATGTTTCTAAGATAGATGAGTTTGAATGAGTTTGAATAGATTAATTCAATTCAATTTAATTTTATTTGTATAGCGCTTTTAGCAATTTTCATTGCCGCAAAGCAGCTTTACACAGTCAAAAGAATTATTTAAGTTTGTATGAAATGTGAATTTGTATGAATCAAAATGGTCAGTTTGTCCCTGGTGAGCAAGCCGAGGGCGACAGTGGTATGGAGTTAATTATGTGCCAAAATTTAACAAACAAACACAATCTGCTTTGCAAAGAAAAAAACGACTTTCTCACAAATGCAGCGTTTTGCAAACAAACACAATCCGATTTGCAAAGAAAGAAATTCAACTTTCTCACAAATGCACCCTCCATATTTTCTCACAAATGCATCCATCCGTATTTTCTCACAAATGCACCCTCCATATTTTCTCACAAATGCATCCATCCGTATTTTCTCACAAATGCATCCATCCGTATTTTCTCACAAATGCACCCTCCATATTTTCTCACAAATGCATCCATCCGTATTTTCTCACAAATGCACCCTCCATATTTTCTCACAAATGCACCCTCCGTATTTTTTTTCACAAATGCGCCCTCCGTATTTTCTCACACATGCGCCCAACCTATTTTCTCACAAATGCAATGGAGCAACTCCCTCTTCCAAAACAGCGAATGGCGCTATCGGTCAATTTACTCTATTCTCCAGAGACCTCAAACAACGTGTTTATATGGTTTACCCTTATGTCCCAGGGGAATATGAGTGGGGAACAGTTTTGAGGTCCATTATATATCCAGACAGCCAGACATATTAACAATCCACTATCTTTAGGATAGAGCCCTGTAGGGGAATACAGTTATATCAAACAACAGTTACATTTTAATTAACTATTGAATTATTAACTATAATTAGTGATCATATCTACATTTAAATAATCTGTGTCTGTGGTACAATCATACATTGTAGACAGCTGTTGCAGCGCGAGGTGTAGATACAGTAAGATGCAAGAATCATTGTATAAGACTGCATGAAATTTATGAAACTTTTTACAAGCAGGTTTGTAATAGAATTCTGTCTGTAATTCAGTATTTTTACTGTTCATTTAAAGCTTTTTTACCCCTTATAACTTTGTTAAAGATTATTTAAATGTAGATATGATCACTAATTATAAAAGATTTTGATGCATCATGTCACATACGTCTGGTATGGAAATAAAAAGCCAAACATGATGGCAGTTCTTTCAGCCTTCAATAGTTAATTAAAATGCAGCTGTGGTTTGATATAACTGTATTCCCCTACAGGGCTCTATCCTAAAGATAGTGGATTGTTAATATGTCTGGCTGTCTGGATATATAATGGACCTCAAAACTGTTCCCCACTCATATTCCCCTGGGACATAAGGGTAAACCATATAAACACGTTGTTTGAGGTCTCGGGAGAATAGAGTAAATTGACCGATAGCGCCATCTGCTGTTTTGGAAGAGGGGGTTGCTCCCTTGCATTTGTGAGAAAATAGGTTGGGCGCATTTGTGAGAAAATATGGAGGGTGCATTTGTGAGAAAATATGGAGGGTGCATTTGTGAGAAAATATGGAGGGTCCATTTGTGAGAAAGTTGATTTTTTTTTCTTTGCAAATCGGATTGTGTTTGTTTGCAAAACGCTGCATTTGTGAGAAAGTCGTTTTTTTCTTTGCAAAGCAGATTGTGTTTGTTTGTTAAATTTTGGCACATAATTAACTCCATACAGTGGCAAGGAAAAACTCCCTGAAATGATAATAGGAAGAAACCTTGAGAGGAACCAGACTCAACGGGGAACCCATCCTCATCTGGGTGAAACAGAAAGCAGTAAATGATCTGCATTTATACAGTGTGTAGGGTGGGAGGCAGTTCAGCTATAATAGCTGATGTTAATTGATGTTAATATGGAGTCCAGGTAGTTATTGAAGACCCAGGTAGACTTGTAAGAAGTTCCAGTCATGAACTATCGAACTGTCAAGTCCCCAGAGAAACAGTTTCCAACACCAGTCAAGGCCAGAACCATTTTCTAGGTAGAGAGAATCATTCCCAGACACCAGACGCATCCCAGAGAGACACACGGGGCATCCATGTGACGAGATCTTCAGCCAGAAGCGGGGCACCAGGATGGGTCAGACAGGTCCGGAGGGCAGAGGGAGTCTGGATCACTGGCAGCTCAGGAACGACATGTGTAGCTCGACAGAGAGAGAGAAAGAGTGAAAGGGGAAGACAGGAGGAGAGAGGAAAGAGAAAGAGGGGGAGAAGAGGAGAGATGGCAGTTAGGTATGGTCACAGTCACACAATGTACAGTATAATGTGAATGTATATTAAAGGTGAATCCCAATTCTACCCCTTACCCCTACACTTAGCCCTACCCCTCCGTTTGGCGCGTTCACGTGAAGGGGTAGGGGTGTCTCATTTCTCTTTTGGTTGGAGGGGTAGGGCTAAGGGGAAGGGCCAGATAGCCCTCGAAACGAAGATTTTTCGGGACCTCACTTCAAACGAAGGGCTAACGAAATTTTCAAGATGGCCGCTCACTCGAGCAAGCAGACCCGTAAATTTAACGATTTTTTGCCATTAATAAGGATTTTTATGACAAGTTTTTATTATATGTATATTAATTTTAGTCTTGTGTTTGTGTTTATGGTGATGTTTTGTAAAAAAACGTTTGCAAAAAAACCGCTAAAGTTTGCTAGCGGATAGCGCCGATTGCGCAATATTACAAAAATATATTTTTATGTCATATACACTTTACTACATGCTACAAACAAATATGAAAGTTCAGTAGCACAGAAGTTTGCCGAGCTTTTGATAACGCATTGTTTGTTTTGCTTACGGCCATACTGTATGTGTACATGTAAATGAACGGATAAGTATGATGACGTATAACAGTGTTGTAGTGGTGTCCCATTTCTTAGGGGAAATATTTTAACCCTTCCCCTTTCCACTTCGTTTTAAGGGACAAGGGGAAGGGGCGAGGGGTAGGGGAAGGGGTAAGGGGTAGAATTGGGATTGGGCTTAACTGTAGAGTGCAAGCAGAGACTCCGGCAGGACTAACTATGACAGCATAACTAAAAGGGAGAGCCAGAAGGAAACACAAACATGAGGGCTTCCTGACATGTAAAGCAAACAATCACCTCACCGTCAGCAAACCTGAGTGATCAATGAGAGTGAGGAAGACAGCATCCAAACATACCAGTTCACCATAATACTCTACGTCCATGAGTCCCCCAGATCTGCTCCTTTACCTATGGCAAATCTATTTATAAAAATGCTTGGCTAAATAAATAGGTTTTTAGCCTGGACTTAAACAATGAGACTGTGTCTGAGTCCCGAAAACTATTTGGAAGACTATTCCATAACTTTGGGGCTTTGTAAGAAAAAGCTCTGCCCCCAGCTGTATTTTTCATAATACGCGGTACTGACAAGCAGCCTGCATCCTTTGATCGAAGTAGGCGTGGCGGATCGTAAGACACTAGCAGTTCGCTCAGGTACTGCGGCGCGAGACCATTTAATGCTTTATATGTCAAGAGTAGTATTTTAAAATCAATGCGAAATTTCACAGGGAGCCAATGGAGTGAAGATAAGATAGGGGTGATGTGCTCATATCTTCTGGTTCTGGTGAGGACTCTCGCTGCTGCATTCTGGACTAGCTGAAGCTTATTTATGCATCTAGCTGAACAACCAGACAGTAAGGCATTACAATAGTCCAACCTAGAGGTGATAAAAGCATGAACTAGTTTTTCTGCGTCGTTTAGCGACAATAAATTTCTTATTCTGGCAATATTTCTGAGGTGAAAGAATGCTATCCTGGTAATATTATCTACATGTGCTTCAAATGAAAGGCTGGAATCAATAATCACACCAAGGTCTTTCACTGTTACATTTGATGGAACAGAAAGGCCATCTAAAGTTACGGTGTGATCTAAAATTTTACTCCTAGCTGTATGCGGTCCTATGACTAGAACTTCTGTCTTATCCGGATTTAGCAGAAGGAAGTTAATTAGCATCCAATTTCTTATGTCCTGCACACATTGCTCAATTTTAGTAAGCTGTTTTATCTCATCAGGTTTTGCTGAGACATATAACTGTGTATCGTCAGCATAACAATGAAAACTAATACCATGCTTACGGATTATGTTGCCCAGAGGAAGCATGTAAAGGGAAAAAAGCAGTGGACCTAAAACTGAACCCTGCGGAACGCCAAACTCCACTAGAGAACATGCAGAATAATCACCATTTAAGTCTACATACTGATAACGATGGGTCAGATAGGATCTGAGCCAGGAGAGGGCTGTACCCTTAATTCCCACTACATTTTCTAATCTGTGAAGAAGAATAGCGTGATCAACGGTGTCAAAAGCTGCACTGAGGTCAAGTAGTACAAGCATAGTTACACAACCCTGATCAGAGGCCAATAGAATGTCATTTACTACTTTAACGAGCGCTGTCTCTGTACTGTGATGAGGCCTAAATCCTGACTGATACAGTTCATGTATGCCATTCCTATGTAGATATGAGCATAGCTGCTCCGCTACTATCTTTTCCAGGATCTTAGAGATAAAGGGGAGGTTTGATATTGGTCTGTAACTGGACAGCTGACAGGGGTCGAGGTCAGGTTTCTTAATTATTGGTTTGATAACTGCTAATTTAAAAGATTTTGGAACATATCCAATGCTGAGTGAAGAATTAATTATTCTCAACAGGGGTTCTATTATTGCTGGTACTATCTGTTTAAGAAAATGTGTCGGTACAGGATCTAATATACAGGTTGATGAATTTGAAGAAGAGATGAGTGAAATTAGTTCATTCTCTTCAAGGGGAGTAAAGTATTCTAGGTTCTGATCTGACATGGCTAGATTAACATCTGCATCAATTACATTGTTCGGTTTCAAAACCTTAATTTTATGCCTAATATTTACAATTTTATTATTAAAAAAGTTCATGAAGTCCTCACTATTGCATAATGTTGTTGTGGAGATTTCTGCAGTGGTCTTATTTCTGGTTAATTTGGCTACAGCATTAAATAAGAATCTAGGATTATTTTTGTTATTTTCTATAAGAGTGGAGAGATATGTTGATCTAGCTACACTAAGAGCTTTTCTATAGTTCAGGATGCTCTCCTTCCATGCTATTTGAAATACTAGTAATTTAGTTTGACGCCATTTACGTTCTAATTTCCGAGCGGTCTGTTTTAAAGTGCGCGTGTGATCGTTATACCAGGGAGCAAGTTTCTTATCTCTAATAATTTTTCTTTTGACTGGAGCTACATTATCTAAGGTATAGCGAAATGTCGACTCTAAATATTCAGTCGCCTGATCGAGTTCTGTGGGGTCAGACGGTGATCTAATCGAAGTTGGGAACTCTGGAAGATTACTGATAAAACTCTGTTTGGTAGTTGATGTGAATGTACGTTTCATACGGTAGCGCGGCGCTGTGTGTACATTATTATTGTGACACACTTGAATTGAGACAAGATAGTGATCTGAGATAACTTTAGATAGTGGTATTGTGAATAAATTTCTTATACTTAATCCAAATAATATTATTAAATCTAAAGTGTGACCTGCTTTATGAGTGGGTCCTACTACACACTGATTTACTCCTACCGAGTCCAGTATAGACATAAATGCAGTTCTCAGAGGGTCTTCTGGGTTTTCAAAATGAATATTAAAATCTCCAGCAATTAACACTTTGTCTACAGAAACGACTAGGTTTGAGAGGAAATCTGCAAATTCACTAAGAAATTCCGCGTACGGCCCTGGAGGTCTGTAAATGACTATTAGCGGGATCGACTGAGCTGACTTAATATAGTTAAATACACTTATGTTACTATAAAGAACTTCAAATGAATTAAATTTGTGTCCGTGTTTTTGTACAATAGTCAAATTATCATTGTGAATAACTGCGACGCCTCCTCCTCTACCAGTTAACCGAGGCTGGTGTATGTAGCTGTATCCAGGAGGACTAGCTTCATTTAGAGCTACATACTCGTCCTGTTTAATCCAGGTTTCTGTTAAACAGAGTATATCAAACTCCTGATCTGTGATAATTTCATTAACTATAACTGCTTTAGATGCGAGAGATCTAATATTTAACAGTCCTAGCTTCAGATCAGAGGTGCCGGCTGCGCATTCAGTCTGATCCAAGTTTGTGGTCTTTATGTTAATTAAATTACTAAAACAGACTTTCTGAGTCTTTCTAAATTTGATTTTAGCTCGGGGAACAGACACAGTCTCAATACAGTGAACCTTGAGTGACGACTCTATGCAGCTAGCAGACGGTTTAGCCTGTCTGTCTGCTCCCTGGCCTGGGCTCTGGATTGTCACCGATTAACTAGGCCTTTTCTAAGACTATGAGCTATACTACAAGAAATGAGAGCAGCACCTTCCCGTGTGGGATGGACACCGTCCCGCCCTAACAGGCCAGCTTTGCCCTCAAAGGTCTTCCAATTATCAATAAAGCCCACGTTGTTTTCGGAGCACCACCTGGACATCCAGCAGTTCAGCGACCATAACCTGCTGTAAGTTATGTCACCACGTCTCTTTGGGATGGGACCAGAGCATATTATGTTATCGGACATCGCCTTCGCTTGTTTAAACACCTCTATAAAGTTAATCTTACTAACCTCTGACTGACGAAGGCGTATATCGTTAGCTCCAGCATGTACCACTATCTTTGAGAACCTGTGCTGTCCTAGAGCCCTGAGATTACCTGCTATGTCCGGTGCTCTGGCTCCCGGGATACACCTAACCACTGCCGCTGGCGCCCCTAAAGGCCTGGCTAATTTCACGTGTCTCAGTATAGAGTCTCCTATAACCAGAGCTCTTTCAGGTTTCTCAGCGGGTGCATCACTGAGGAGAGCAAACCTGTTGGACACGTGAAGCGCAGAAGAGGTGTGCTCCGGTGGGCTAGCCTTAGCGTTAGCTTTGGCTGAACGAGTATGCCGCCGAGTCGTCACCCACTCGCCCCGCTGTGAGGGCTCTAATGCCGGAGTCGGGGGCTGGTTATCTCCGCCTGCGGCACCCAGACTGTTCGCTACAGGAATAACACTGCTCTTACACTCTCTAACCCTCTCTAAAGTCTGGATGCGCTCCTCTAACGCTGATATCTTCTCTGTCAGAGTGCTCACTAACACACACCTATCACAAATAAAATTATTACTAACGACGGAGGAAGAATGTCTAAACATCCTGCACTCTACACACTGAACGAGCTGAATATTAGACATGATAACGTACCTGAGTCGGAGTTGTAGTTGTTTGGAGCTGAATTCCGTTTGTTGTTTTTAGACAAAGAAACTTGCGCGTTCTCCAAAAAGCGCAGAAAAAGGCGAAGCCAAATAGTGTGAGATGTAAAAACTAGTTGCTATTAATATTATTATTGTATAAATGAAAAAAAGTATGTAATTTAAACGCTAACACAAACGCAAACTTTCGCGGCAACGATACGAAAACAGGAAGCTACGTCAGCAACAGGAAGAATAGAATACCAGAATAGGGAGGATGGTGTAGGTTTCAGTTTATTAGATTGATACATATATACTAACAGGACAGTGTACATTGCTGTCAGAACAGCGTTTGTTTTCATTCAAAGGCTTTATGGCCTTGCCAATAATACTTAGTGGGCCGGTCTCTAGTCAAAATGCCCGGGCCGATTTTTTGTCCCAGTCCAGTCGCATACTTTTTTGTCCCAGTCCAGTCGCATACTTTTTGTTTTTTAAAACATTCTGATCACTATTTTATCTTTGCTACTGTATGGGCACACATGTCTCTGAGTCAGTTTCAAACATCCCTGATACTTCCATGGCCAGTAGTGAGGGGGAAACAGATATTTTCCCATACTTTAATTTAAAAGACAGCGTTTATCAAAAGAGATCAAAACAGTCTGATTTTATATTTGCTACAGCACACATATCTCTGAGTCAGTTTCAGACATGCCCAGGAAAAATAAGTTTCCCACACTGAATTTGAAAGACAGTGTTTTTGAAACATTATTTTATTGTGTGTGTGTATATATATATATATATATATATATACACACACACACACACAGTATCTCACAAAATATTTTATTATATCTTTTCAAGGGACAACGCTAAAGATATGAAACTCTCATAGAATGTAAAGTAATCAGTGTACAGCTTGTATAATGGTGTAAAGTTAATGTCCCCTCAAAATAACTCAACACACAGCCATTAATGTCTGAACTGCTGGCAACAAAAGTGAGTACACCCCTAAATGAAAATGTTCAAACTGTGCCCAGTGTCAATATTTTGTGTGGTCACCATTATTTTCCAGCACTGCCTTAACTCTCTTGAGCATGGAGTTCACTAGGGCTTCACAGGTTGCCACGGGAATCCTCTTCCACTCCTCCTTGATCACGTCACGAAGCTGGTGGATGTTAAACACCTTGCGCTTCTCCACCTTCCGTTTGAGGATGGCCCACAGATGCTCAATTTTGCCCTCAGTTTCTTCAGCAAGGCAGTGGTTGTCTTGGAAGTGTGTTTGGGGTCAATATCATGTTGTAATACTGCTCTACGGCCCAGTTTCCGAAGGCAGGGGATCATGCTCTTCTTCAGTATGGCACAGTACATGTTGGCATTCATGGTTTCCTCAATGAACTGTAGTTCCCCAGTGCCGGCAGCACTCATGCAGCCTCAAACCATGACATCCCACCACGATGCTTGATTGTAGGCAAGACACATGTGTCTTTGTACTTCTCACCTGGTCGCGACATACACTTGACACCATCTGAACCAAATAAGTTTATCTTGGTCTCATCAGACCACAGGATGTGGTTCCAGTATTCCATGTCCTTAGTCTGCTTGTCTTCAGCAAACTGTTTGCGGGCTTTCTTGTGCACCATCTTTAGATGACAGCCATGCAGACCAATTTGATGCAGTGTGCGGCATATGGTTTAAGCACTGACAGGCTGGCTCCCCATCTCTTCAACCTCTGCAGCAATGCTGGCAGCACTCACACGTCTATTTTCAAAAGCCAATCTTTGGACATGACGCTGAGCACGTGCACTCAACTTCTTTGGTCTACCATGGCGGGGCCTGTTCTGAATGGAACCTGTCCTTTTAAACCACTGTATGGTCTTAGCCACCATGTTGCAGCTCAGTTTTAGGGTGTTAGCAATCTTCTTATAGCCTAGGCCATCTTTGTGTAGAGCAATAATTCTTTCTTTCAGATCATCAGAGAATTCTTTGCCATGAGGTGCCATGTTAAAAGTCTAGTGACCAGTATGAGAGTGATAACACCAAATTTATGGAATAAGATCACTGTCAAAAATATTTGTGCGTAAAAAAAATATTTGTGTGTAATTCTGTCTTTTGTCTAAGTTGGATTCCAAAATCTACGGCTACGACAGCTTACAGATACGAGATTTTATGTGTTTGTTACAATACAACTCTGAAATATACAAAACTCGTTTTTACAACTCCTCTGTTTCACAGACGAATTGTGAAATTATGCACACGAATGCTGTGTGTTAAACCGCTGTCAAAAATACATCATCAAGGCCACATGCACAGGCATTACTATCCGAGGGAAGAGGAATCGATTCGGCGCATGCTCCCCGCCACTGTTTTAAACCAAAAGTCGAGCGCTAGCTGTCTCATCGTCTCAGGTAAGTATTTTTTTTTTCCCAGATTCGGACATGTTTAAGATAAAATTACAGAGATGTTTTAACTATAGTAGGTAAGATTTTAGGAGTTTAAAACGGAGGCGGGGCGCATGCGCCGAATCGATTCCTCTTCCCTCCGATAGTAATGCCTGTGCATGTGGCCTTGATGACGTATTTTTGACAGTGGTTTCACGCACAGCATTCGTGGCCGTAATTTCGCAATTCGTCCGTGTAACAGAGGAGTTGTAAAAACGAGTTTTGTGTCTGTAAACGGTCAGAGTCGTATATTTCAGAGAATTTATAGAAGACAGAATTACACACAAATCTTTTTTTTACGCACACATATTTTTGACAGTGATCTTATTCCATAAAATTAACACACCTGCTCCCCAAGGACACCTGAGACCTTGTAACACTAACGAATGACATGAAAAGGAAAAGGGGCTAATTGGGCACAATTTGGGCATTTACATTTAGGGGTGTACTCACTTTTGTTGCCAGCCGTTCAGACATTAATGGCTGTGTATTGAGTTATTTTGAGGGGACATCAACTTTACACCATTATACAAGCTGTACACTGATTACTTTACATTCTAACAGAGTTTCATATCTTTAGCAATGTCCCTTGAAAAGACATAATAAAATATTTACAAAAATGTGAGGGGTGTATACCTATGTGTATATATATATATATATATATATATATATATATATATGTGTGTGTGTGTGTGTGTGTGTGTGTGTATACTGTATATTTATTATAGGTATACCTATGATGAAAATTACAGGCCTCTGTGATCTTTTTAAGAGGGGGAACTTGCACAATTGGTGGCTGACTAAATACTTTTTTGCCCCACTGTATAACATTTGTACTACAGATAACATTGTACCCAGGCCTTTTGAACAGACACCCCAACACACAACCATACAATATATACGTGTGTTCACACCATTCTTTGTAAACCCTAGAAATGGTTGTGTGTGAAAATCCCAGTAACTGAGCAGATTGTGAAATACTCATATAACAATACCGGCCCGTTTGGCACCAACTACCATGCCACGCTCAAAATTGCTTAAATCACCTTTCTTTCCCATTCTGACATTCAGTTTGGATTTCAGGAGATTTTCCTGACCAGGACCACAGGACCACATTTATATATATATATATATATATATATATATATATATATATATATATATATATATATATATATATATACACACACACACAATAAAATAATGTTTAAAAAAAAAAAACTGTCTTTCAATTTAAAGTGTGGGGAACGTATTTTCCTGGGCATCAGGAAAATCTGTTTTCCTCCTACTGGCTGTGAAAGTATCTGAGATGTCTGAAATTGTGTGTTTGTGGCATGTGTGTTTAGGTAATACAGTGAGATGATGTTTTTTTAAAAACACTATTTTTAACAAGAGACTCCTGGAAATCAATTCACCCAGTTAATATTTGTAATAAACTTCAAGTTCCCATACTTTGTGGAAATTAAAGGAAAATAACCAATTCAGATACATTATTGAATGTAAAAATGCTATTATAATAATTGCTGTGCCAATTATGTATGTCTGTTTTATGATGGATATCCATACAGTATATCATGGACTTCAGGATATCATGTTTCCCCATCATATGCGGGTGCTTAGATAGATAGATAGATAGATAGATAGATAGATAGATAGATAGATGGATAGATGGATAGATAGATAGATAGATAGATAGATAGATGGATAGATAGATGGATGTGAATAAGATGAGTAACTATGTGTGTGGTGTCCTATAATTCCTGTACCTGTGTGTTTGATATGTAACCAGATGGTTTAATAAAACTGGATGTTTGAGTGGGTAAAAAAAAAAGAAGAGCATCATGGTTATTACGTGTAGACACTCTATCTTTGAGTTACATGCTATGATAAATTACAAAGTATAACCTTAAATCAGGGGCGTAGATTTAGGGTGGACGGAGGGGATGTGTCCCCACCAATATCCTCTGACCATTGAAATGTCCCCACCCAATAATTTAATCCACTTAAAAAAAAAAAGAAAGAAATCGTGATGTCAACATTAACCTAGACATGCAGAAAGGGATAAATCACGTTCTCTCCTTGAGTCCTCCTGCCCCCAAAACACATATGAACATTTTGATTGGCTGTGCCTTTCCCTGCTATCACGTGAGAGCCTATGGCTGCGTTCAGATACAAGCAGCGCCAAATTGCAGTGGGTTTTTCCCCCCGTACAAGAAGGTGTGTTGGGTGACATACATGTAAAAAAAAAAAAAAGAAGAAGCTGGACATAAGGAGCTTTTTTTTTTTTTTTTTTTTAAAGAAAAGTGTAAGTCACTTCAAGTTCGCTAGTGAATTCATCAAAGTAACGACAACAGTTAACGTTAATGCACATTATAGCAGGACAGGCTATAGTCTGTGAATACGGATTTAACACTAATAGCAGATTAAACAGCTAAATGTAAAAGTATAAATATGATCCCTGTCAGTTCTCCTAATCTAATGACTATTTGTCAGAAATCAGTCTTGTGAAAGAAATTGATGTGCTACATACTAATATTGCCATGGCTAGAATTTTGTTGACGGTTCACCAATAGACAATCCACTTCGCACAAATAATTTTTTTTCGCACTGACTTGGCAAACAATGATTTGATTCGAGATTTGCACACTAAGACTCAGAAAAGGCTGGAAGACATTCTCCTGGAGAGGTGGATGATATTGTTGATCAGTATCCAGAACTTAACAGGGAGACTCTAAAGGTTCAGCTAGCCATTTTCAAGTCCAAAAACAGTTTCAAATCTAGTACAGAAGTGGCTACTATCATGAGAGGAATGCCAGTGGAGGCGAGGGGTCTATTTGATCAAATTGAAACCCTTGTCAGGCTGCTTTTAGTTATCACGGTGTCATCAGCTGAAGCTGAAAGGAGTTTCAGTACTCTCAGGAGACTAAAAACCTGGCTCAGATCAACAATGCTTGATTGAACAATGCTGCTGTATGCCATGTCCATGAACAGTCTGGACAATACTGATGTCAAACAAATATGCCAGCAGTTTATTTCTGTTAACGAGAGGCGAAAGCATGTTTTTGGCTCCTTCATATAGGAGCAATAGGCATTGAGCTGTTGTGTGGAACCTATCAGTAGTTCATGTTTAGATGTAATCTACCTTTATATATACTGATGTTTGAGATGTTTCATTTGCACTATGGCTTAATAAAGAATAGTCTTTATTAAACTATCTTTTTGTCAGTTATTAAACATTCCTTTAACATTACACTATTCCTTAATTTAACTTAATGAATTGCATTTCGAGTGGATTAATATCAATCAAATCATTGCTAGTATTAATGTAAAGTGATTTTGCAGCATATTAAAAAAACATGCATTCCGTGGACGGATTTGGGTTGGGGGGTGGTATGGTGGGGAATGGAGTCATAGGTCCCCACCAATGTCCAGAGCAAATCTACGCCCTTGCCTTCAATATATTTTAGAATAAATCAGGATCTCATCTATCATCACACAGCTCATGTATGTGTAATAACAGTAGTCGTGATGTCAGTACTCGCCCAGCAAACCAGTCTTTTGCAGCGGCTTAAAACGTCTGAATTATCTTCAAATATACAAAAATAGCGAAAAGACACTCGATTATTTTGCAAAGCTTATCTGTTTAATTCACAAAGTTCGTAAAAACACTTTAAAACGAGAGAAAAACTGTTAAAAGCGTCGTTCGCCTTCTCAGCGTTTGGTAGCGAGTGACGTCATGATTTGGGAAACATAGGGAAACTGAATTTCCCGGAACACCTGTTCAATAATGTGGCAAAAATAAACATGAACTTAACGTTAGACACAGAGTAATCCTACATGTAGTTTTCTTGCTAACGGTTACATATTCTGTTTAATAACGGAAAAACAATATAAGCGCTGTTTGAGACAAAAGTATGAAGTCTTCACCAGCAGACGTTAGAAAATGCGTGCTGTATCCATCCGTGACGTCAGTTCAAAGAGCCAATCACATGTTTCCTTGGACACCGTTTCTTTGACAACCGACTAGAATAAGCTCTGTTAAGTACATTCAATTTAAAGATTCCAATAGAATAAAAAATATCATGCAAATCATACAACAAACTAAACAAATGGGCAAAACCTTTGGTATTTCTGTTTATTGAATCTAAGTATTTTGAATTAGTACAATCTTAGGGATAACAGTGCAGCTGAGAAATGCAAAGCATTATATGCATCTAGTCAGTCACTAATTGAACATTAAGGTTCGAGCATGCCTTTTATCCCACTGTAAAATTCAAGTTGATTTGTGGACAAAAAACATGTATGAAGCAATTTAGCACTTATTCTGGATTTAGAAAACATTTAGACACTAGTCATCCATCCCAGTACATCTGTGAAAGCACTGTGAATGAAAATAGACCTTTATCTTTTAAAGACAATACATCAGAGACGCCAAGTACTTTAAGTATTAGATTCTGAGAATCTTGAGAACAGTGGGTAGTTTTTCACCAGGTCATGTAAAAAACATGTGTGCAGATATTGTTGAAAACTACAAGGAAGTGGTGCTTCCACTAATGTAGTATCTCACTTGTTTGTGATTTAGAGGAATTGGTAACCGAGATACACTGAGTGTAATGGCTTTCCAATAAGCCTCTGCGTAATATTAAAGGAAGTTCTTGCGTACAAACAGAGACCATGAAAACGAAGTCGATGCAATAATATGTCTTACTCTTATTTGTGCTCCATTAACAATTGTCTTAAATCCACTTGTTAAACGTATTCATCAAAGTTATCAATCCATATTCAATGACACAGTATTACAAATTGTTCCCTCCACACGCTACTCTGTTGTGCGGCCAAAAACTGTGTGCTTCCTAATTACCAAACACACACACACCTGGCTCTTACACCAGTGCTACCATTATACTGTCACAGTGTCACCCAGTGGCCAAAGAAACTTTACAATTAATGGCTCCAACACTGAGATTCAGCACAGAGTTCTCTGCTTTTCCTGTGAACGATTCTTTAAAGTCAGAAATAGAACACTGTTTAAATGATTTTGAAAACCCATTTGCTTCTTTCAATACAGAGTCTAAAAGAAATAGATATTTTATTGAAAAATGGGGAATTGTTGAACCCGCTGAAATAGTTTTAGGTGTTTGGTATGATAGTAGATGGGACAAAGGAACGGCTACTTATTGCCAGGCAGGGACGTGCACAGACATTTTGAGGGGCAGGGGCTCAAGTGAAATAAAGGGCACTTCTCATAATTACGTATTTTTTTCTTTTTTTAAACAAAAAAGTATATATATTAACGCAACACTGACTTCCTTTTTAAAAAAAAAATAATTTAAAAAGTTAATTTTATCTTCCTCAAACTCATGCAATTGTTTAATTTTTAAAAGATGTCTACAAAATAATCAGTTCACACAGAAACCATGGTCTCCGTAGTATTCACTAGGTTTATAGAGCAGAAGAGGAAACCATTCCACAATTTGCATGTTTTAAAAACATTTTCTCTGCTACTAGTTTCAAGTATATATTTAGATTAGAATAACCAAAATAACCGCATCAAGCAGAGGGGTGTGTTTTACTAATAATTTGTTTATTTTTTGCACAAGGCATTACATCATTTTAATTACTTTGGTGTTATCAGAACACATAACACTTTTAAATCAACACAAATATTCACGCTAAACTGAAGAGGGTTGTTGCTGATATTTTGTTAACTTTACTGTAAAAAATCACTGCAAAAATGATTGAAAAAATACAAAAATACAGCAACTTAATAAAATTATTACAAAAAAGGTCTTCTACTTCAAAATAAAATCTGTTACTTTTCTGTCCTCACAGGATTCTAACCGTAGAGACGGAGTGGACTATTCTCTTTAGCGGAAGCAATACAATCGGGCTTAAATCAGTAAACTCCCTTTTAATATTTTGTGTCAAAATAATGATTTATTTGGTAGGTAGCCATGTAATGAGCGGGATAATATATAGCGATTATCCCTTACACATTAGCTAGTAGCTCATGAGGCAAAACACAGGTGAACTATATATATGTCTTTGGCTAATCAGCAGTAAATTCGAGCCTTATTCGAGACACTGGTAGTTTAATCTTTAGTTCATCACCAGCTCCACTCACCTCAGCACAAGCCAAGAAAAACACTGCTGGGAGGGAGAGGCTGCTGCTGCCTGCAGGTGTGTGTATATGATGTGCGCTGATGTGCACCGCTGCGCGGGGGTGGAGGGGGGGGTGGTGGGTTTTGGTGGGGGATGTTCGCTTCAGAACTCCTGACCTGATATTTGGATATACTGTTCTTTAATAAATATATTTGTTTGACAGGGAAGCTGTGCGCAAACAGGAATATATATTATTTTTCAAAAAAAAAAAAAAAAAAAAAGCACCCCAGAAAAAAGGGCACTTTCTCTCCAGGAATAAAAAGGGCAGGTGCTCAAGCCCCCTTTGATCTCTGTGTGCACGTGCCTGTTGCCAGGTGCCTGTAAATGATACAATTATATACATTCCTGTTTTAAAGAGTTTAAAATTCATGTTCAGAAACCCGGAGATTTGTAATATGACCAAAGCAGGCATCGCATCGATTCTAAATTTATACAAAGACTTTAGAAGTTATTGTAAAACCCACCCACTGTTCTCTCGATGCTCAGATTCTTTACAAATTCAGCTTTATTATGACGAATTTGGCTCAAAACATGGAATTTACAAAGTAGGATGTCTGTATTTTGTTTTGCAAAATTTACCCCCACAGTTTAATTCATCAGTACTTAACATTCATTTAGTGTCTTTGTTTAATTCTTTAGATATTAAGAAATACGGCTTTGATTTAATTCTCGAGCCCTTGCTTTTGGACCTTAAAACTCGTAAAGGAGTTTACATTTGCTTATATCATCTGAAATAACTTATGGAACAATATGTCAAATAACAGGCGATAACTTGGGACTTCATTCATTCTTGGCTTTACAGAGTCCTTCAGTAGCCACTATTTTTGTTGATCGTGTTTGATAAGTAAATGGGATGCTCAAGATTTATTTTGCGAGGATGAACAAAGTTTTCAAATGCATTGTGAAACTCTTCAATCAGATCCACAGCTTAAGAATGTTTATGGGGTCAAAAGAAATTCAACACTAAACCCTTTACAGTTTTTCCATGTGTGCAAATTTTTTCCTTTGACATGTTGCATGATGTTTTTGAAGGAGTGGCTCAGTATGAGCTCAAGTTGTTGTTTGTCTATTTGACTAAACATTTTCTCTCAAAGCAAGAGTTTCTTTTACGTATCAATTTATATGACTATGGTTACATGAAACGTAAAAATCATCCAACAAATGTGAACTTTTGGGCTTGAATTCAATTCAAGGAAACAGTTTGGGCTTGAATTCAATTCAAACTCTATGCCTTGTACGGAACAGCCCCTTACTGTTTTGGGATGTTGTTCCATTTTCAAATCAAAACTGGAACTTGCTGCTTCTTTTGTTACAAATAATGAACATTATTTTTTCACCAAGCATCACTTATGGAATGACTGTAGTACTTAAACACTTGATTCATAAACACTACCAACTTTTTAAACTATTGTACCCAGACCGAAATTTAATACCCAAACATAATTTCATGATACATTACCCACCATGCATTAGAAAAATTGGGCCTCTTTCGCACACTTGGAGTATAAAAAGTATTAAAGCAAAGCATAAGCATTTAAAAACACTCTCAAAAACTTTAAAAACATCACCAAGTCTTTAGCCAAAACTATTGGGTATCATTGGGACACATTGACGTTCCAACGCAAAGAATATGGTCCAATGTCTTTGTACCGTTTTAAAGAGTCTGGTGTTGTTGATGAATTGGTTATGTCTGTTTCAATTCCACAGAATAAAAATGTCTGTTGCACTTATTGGGTTAAAATTGATGGTGCAGAATATCGAATCGGTCTTATTGTTTGTAATGAGATTTAGCACGAGCTTCCAGTCTTTTCCAGAATCACACAAATTCTGTTGATGCATGACAGTATTTATTTTCTGGTGAATACTCTGGTAACAGTTTCTTTCAATGAGCATTACCATGCCTTTACTCTACTGTATGTGATGGAGAAGAGAAAGAAACTGTCATTGAGTTGCAAAGTTTACGTTTTTATAAACCGTTTGATCTTCAGTGTTCATATGGACCAGATGACAGCATGTACAGTGGTGTGAAAAACTATTTGCCCCCTTCCTAATTTCTTATTCTTTTGCATGTTTGTCACACTTAAATGTTTCTGCTCATCAAAAACCGTTAACTATTAGTCAAAGATAACATAATTGAACACAAAATGCAGTTTTTAAATGAAGGTTTACGTTATTAAGGGAGAAAAAAAACTCCAAATCTACATGGCCCTGTGTGAAAAAGTGATTGCCCCCCTTGTTAAAAAATAACTTAATTGTGGTTTATCACACCTGAGTTCAATTTCTGTAGTCACCCCCAGGCCTGAATACTGCCACACCTGTGCCAAGATCCAAAGAAAACCACTTTTAAGCAAAAAGAACATTATGGCTTGTCTCAATTTTGCTAAAAAACATCTCAATGATTGGCAAGACTTTTGGGAAAATACCTTGTGGACCGACGAGACAAAAGTTGAATTTTTTGGAAGGTGCGTGTCCCGTTACATCTGGCGTAAAAGTAACACAGCATTTCAGAAAAAGAACATCATACCAACAGTAAAATATGGTGGTGGTAGTGTGATGGTCTGGGGTTGTTTTGCTGCTTCAGGACCTGAAAGGCTTGCAGTGATAGATGGAACCATGAATTCTACTGTCCGGCCATCTGTTAACTCAAGCTGAAGCGATCTTGGGTGCTGCAGCAGGACAATGACCCAAAACACACCAGCAAATCCACCTGTGAATGGCTGAAGAAAAACAAAATGAAGACTTTGGAGTGACCTAGTCAAAGTCCTGACCTGAATCCTATTGAGATGTTGTGGCATGACGTTAAAAAGGCGGTTCATGCTAGAAAACCCTCAAATAAAGCTGAATTACAACAATTCTGCAAAGATGAGTGGGCCAAAATTCCTCCAGAGGGCTGTAAAAGACTCGTTGAAAGTAATCGCAAACGCTTGATTGCAGTTATTGCTGCTAATGGTGGCCCAACCAGTTATTAGGTTCAGGGGGCAATTACTTTTTCACACAGGTCCATGTAGGTTTGGATTTTTTTTCTCTCTACTGTTTTAATTTATACTGGATTTGTCTGTGTGTAATTACAGGCAGTAAGTTATTTTTAAGTTATCAGTAAGTTATTTTAGTTGTATTTAGTCAAATGCAAAATTTTGTGGTATGTGGACAGTTGCATAATAATTCTGCTGTGATGAGGCTTGTTTTAACAGCCCAGATTATTATTATTTTTGCTCAATAAACAAAGTAAAATGCGTCTAGATTTGATTTATTAACATTTTAAACCCTTAACACAAGACAAATTTACCTGATTTTTTTTTGTTGTCCGGAAATGTTACTAAAATGTCACCTTATTAGACTTAAAATTTTCATTCCATTGGATGCAGGCCTAAATGTCAACACTGTTCTGAGTTTGCATTTATCCTTCATATGTATGATGAACCCATAATCAGTGTTAAATCTAAACCAGTCAGGGTTTTTTATTCACTCTTTGTAGATATGAATCAAACTTGTATGGTGTTGAAACAACACTAATTAGAGTTAAGTATTTACTCTCCTGACCAAACATTTCACCTTTAGTAAGAGTTAAAACAACACTATTGAGAGTTTTTTCTTTAACACTAACGGAGTAGATTGAACAACACTGAGATAGAGTTAAATTCCTTACACTGCAATAGGAGTTAAATTTGGCTAGAGAGAATTATATAAACACTGCAAAATTGTAAATTTGAACACTTAGAGTTAATTTAACACTGGTGAATAGTGTATATATAGTGTATATAGTGTATATATACAGTGTTCATCTGGTCCATATGAACACTGAACACTATTTAGCTGTCCAGGGGGGTATTCCAGAAAGCAGGTTATGTGACAGACCCGGATAAGTTTGAGGGTAAGTTAGTGGATAACCTCAACTTTCGGTTCCAAAAACGGAGGTAATTTTCTGGGTATGTATGTAACCATAGCAACTTACTCTCTAAGCTAGCAGGTTATGTTCCAGGGTAAGTTTGTTTCAGAAGGTTATTTAGCATGGCGCCCCCTTTTGATGATGATCCTGTGGACGTGGAGGCACAAATTATCCGAGTTTTTTTTCGCCGGGAGAGAGTTATAAGACCGCGTATTAATGTGTTTTCATTTCCTAATGATTATTTAAAAGAGCGTTATTGGTTTTCAATGGAATCGTTAATTTACTTAACACATTTTTTGAAACCGCATATTGCAAATGTCACAGCGCAGGCGGGTCTGGGCTTAGAGAACATTCTGTACACAGTTGCATCAGGGCATTTTTTGTACAACATGGGCAATGCAGAGAATATGGGAAAGGCAACTGTATGTCTGGAACTTAAACACTTCTTACACACACATGTACAGTTCCCTGGACATAAACCTCTGTGTGTTATTAGAGGAATTCCACAGAGTGGCAGGTTTGTCCTTTATAGTAAAACCGATGACGCATATTTAATATGTAGTCATACTATTTATATCTACTGTATACATGTATTCATCCTGCACACACACACACACACACACACACACTTAATCCTTCCATATATGACTTTTTATTTCAGGATTTCTAAATGTAATTGGGTGCGTTGATGTCAAACACATTCCTATTAAAGCTTCTTCAATAAATGAGGGAGACGATGTTAATAGGAAATTTATTCATAGTATCAATGTTCAGGTAACAACCTAATTTTGTGTGCTTAATTTTTTGCCTTGTTAAACTCATTAAACTTTTTACTTTTTTAATATGTGAGGCAACTCACATCATTACTAATGATGATGCAAAATGGCCAGGATCTGTACATGATGCCAGAATTCTCCACGAGTCATCATTATGCCAGACATTTCAGCAGGGTATGTTTTGCTCTATTCAATGTTTTATATATATATATATATATATATATTTTTTTTTTTATATATTTGTATTGTACACTTGAGTCATTACAGGACAGTACAATGGTTACTTGCTGGGGGACAGAGGATACCCTTGTCTGCCGTATTTAATGACACCCTACCCTGAACCTGATCCTGTGTTGTGCTTCACCACATTGCCACTATAAGAGGAGAGAGACACCTTTCTTGTATTGAAGAAGAGGCCCAATGGAACCTCTAAAGATTTTTGCACACAACATGGAAGTGATGGAAGACAGGATTTGTCAAAATTACTTTTATTTAATTGTTTGCGCTGGTCTGCTGCTCAGTTCATTTCTTTATTTCCTAAAAAACAATAAAAGTAAAATGAAAGAAAATGTCTTTTTTTAATGACATTGCTTTATATACACACAACACTTTTAACATGCAACAGATTAATATACGCACAAGTTCTCACCTTAAGGTGACGCTCCAGTAATTCAATTTCTAGTGTTGCTTTTTTAATGGATAGCCTTTTCTTTTCCATTTAAGGTCCATCTCCATGTCACTTTCTCTTATTTGTTTTTGAAGATGGACCTTATACAGATCCTTTACTGGCAACTAGGAAGGAAACTAGGATTTATTATTAAAAATAATTATTATCCACTAACTTACCCTCAAACTTATCCGGGTATGTCACATAACCTGCTTTCTGGAATACCCCCCTGGCCGAAGCCACTAACCCAAACACCTTTCCCCAACAGGGTGAACACATAACAACCCCTCCGAGCCCTGAGATGGGTCGGCTTTTATTTTAAATGTGAAGGAGAAAGGCGTTACCCCGAGAAACATTTTTGTTATTAGGGTTTAAAGTCTCTTCACATCCCAATAACTTTATCATTTTGTTATCACATGTTATCAACATCTGATACGTCATAATCATTGAGGCTGTCTTATAATTTAAAGAAAGAGATGAAACTTAGGCTGCCAAAAATTAAGAAAAACTGTGGCAATGTCTAAGAAATGCTTTAAAAAACTACATTCAAAGCGACCTGAAAAACTAAATACCTTTTTCAAGTAAATCCCACTCAATTAGTATGTGTCTTTATAAGTAAAATCTGAAAACATAAGTTAATAGTACCTTACTAACATTCAGAGCCTTTTTTTTTTTTTTTACATTTTAATAATTAAATGAATATAAAAAAAAATAACTTTTTTTTCCGAAACCTGCCCTACGTTACAAGATCATAATTTACAAGCTCTCAGCAACCCTATTGTGTTTGAGCACTTCGGGGTGAAGGACCTTGTTCAACAGTGACGACTGACCCTGTGAATCACTGGCACAGAAACAACGGATTTATACCTGTCGCCCAATGCGCCGAGCGGCATGTAGAGGAAACTATTCATCCAGTAACCCTATTACAATAAATGAAATGATCTCAGCTGTCTCATAGTTTACAAATGTGAAAAGCCCCTGACCTGATGTGTTACCTTGTCTAAAGAGGTTATAATAAATTTATGTTTTGGATGGATATTGCCTGCCATCTTGTGGCCGAGTTTAGTAAGTGACTGTTTCCTTAACTCACTTGTCTCTAAATGCTCTAACATTTAGGTTAGTTATATCAGTAAAAGAAAATAATCTAAGGTAATACTACTACTACTACTACTACTACTAATGATAATAATAATAATAATAAATAAATAAATAAATATAATTTCCCATGCAGCATGGTGGGGTAATGGTTAGCACTGTGGTTTCACAACACATTACATACGCATGGTCAAAAATGCTTCACCTTTACACTGTTAGTTGATGTACCAATTATACACTGATATGTAACGATGTTTCAACAGATATGCCATTATACTTTGTGAATTATAAAGTACTACTGATACTTACGTTGGCCTTGATTTATATTTTTATCATGTCCCATGAATGCTTATTTGCAGTCCTCCGGTCACGTGCGGCTGTAGTGCACGTATGTGCGCGTGCGCCCGTGGCTGCTGGTGCTGCTCTCTCTCTCTCCCTGCCTTTCTCTCTCTCACGCTCTCCCTGCTGCAGGAAGTTCCGCCCTGATTGAGCGTGAAGGTGACGTGCGACGGGATTGGCTGGCCGTGAAGAAGCGCGTCCTTTTAACCTGGCTGGTGAAACCCGGAAGCGCGCGTTGTTGCCTGTGGAGATGTGTGTTGTGTTGGAGATTGTGTTGAATATTGAGTGTAAAGCTATTGAGTCGCGCCGATATTTTGTGGGTTGTAGAGTGTTGGTTTCTTTTTTCTTTTGTTGCTACCTTTATTTTGCTTTTGTTGTAAATATTGTAAATAGTTTGTTTGGTTGTATATACTTTTTTTCCTTTCTCCTCGGAAGCAGTAGGGGTTGGGTGCCGTTTCCTTTAAAACCCATTTTCTCCTGTTTTTCTGTGTTAGTTAGGAAGTTAGGTTAGTTTATGTATTTTGTTTAAAGTTTTCTTTGGTAGGTTAGTTAGATTGCGGGAGGAGATAGGGGGAAGTTTTGTTTATTATTTTGGCCTTGGCCCAACCCTGAAGCCTAGAGCTTCCTGTGTGTGTGTGTGTGTGTGTCTGTGTGTGTGTAAAATAAAGACCACGCACTCTCTATCCTGTTGTAAAGGATTTCTTTTTTTATTTTCTTTTTTTGTTGCGGCCCTGAAACCTAGACTAAGGGGTCTTTTGTTGTCTTAATTCTATTAAAATCTGTTTAAAAACATTGTCAGCAGAGATTTGTCACTGTTGTGATGTCATTTTACATCATGTTCTTAATATTTTGTTATTAGCTATGCAAATTATTAGCCAAATAAAGGTATTAACATTAAATAGTTTTTAACTTTTTTTGAGAAATGTTCTACAAAAATTCCCTACATTAATGATTTTTCGTCTATATTTCTAGTCAATCCAATTGAATTCATTTTGTGCCATATCTCAGCTAAGTAGTGACAGTCTATTAGTAAGTGTTCAATCGACTCATTATCAGAACAGTTTTCAACAGGACATGTTTTAGATGTAACATTACAATTCCATTTGACAACACAGCGTACAGCTAGATGACCAACACTGATGAGCCACAACACATTCCTCATGGTCTCAGTGATATCCTTTGTTTTTCAATTTTTTATGTGCTCTAGACTTTCATTTCATGAATTCATTTCATGAATGACTGAATTAAAACTTTCCTTGGACTGGGTTGAAAGTGTACTCAGATGTTTGTGTTGATCAGATGAACAGGAGCCTTAGCTGCAGTGCTGCTCTAGGTGCCTTAAAGTTATAGTGGACTTGGAAAAGGTTAGAAAAGGTACCTGAAGGCCACAGATATGCTCTAAATCCCTGCTTTTTTTCAGTGGTCTATGTCAGTGTTTACACTTACACTAATGATGAATGATTTATTTGGTATAAAATATAATCGCTCATTTTATATATTTTTTTATGGGGAAAACATCACTTCTCCTTGTACCATCATTACTGGAGAAAACGTATTAAAAATATTGTATTACTCGACGGGTAGTATTAGTCCCGCCCCATCGCCTGGTCTCAAGTAGGTCCGCTGGAGACGAATAAACACGTGACAGCTGCACCGTGGATATTATTCAGAAAGTTAATTTCGTGAAAGCAGCACGATGTCAGGAAGAGGCAAGGGCGGGAAAGGACTCGGGAAAGGAGGCGCTAAGCGTCACCGTAAGGTTCTCCGCGATAACATCCAGGGAATCACCAAGCCCGCTATTCGCCGTCTGGCGCGCCGTGGCGGAGTGAAACGTATTTCCGGTCTGATCTACGAGGAGACTCGCGGTGTACTCAAGGTGTTTTTGGAGAATGTCATCCGCGACGCAGTCACCTACACCGAGCATGCTAAGAGAAAGACCGTCACCGCCATGGATGTGGTGTACGCTCTGAAACGCCAGGGACGCACCCTGTACGGCTTCGGCGGTTAAACACTCCACCGGCTAACGACACGAGCACAACGGCTCTTTTAAGAGCCACCCACATCTCCAACAAAAGAGCTCCTGTCTCCACCTTTGTGTAAAAAATGCATCTTAAGCTTATTAAGCACCGTCTACAAAATATCATCGTTTAATACTTGTCTATCTGCGGGCAGTTGAGAGAACTAGATGTGTTGAATTTCTCGCCTTGTCCAAATAATCAGGAAACCGTTTTAAAAGACTTTCGAATCCATTTAAAGCATCACAAGACATGAACAAAGCATTTAAATGTTGTTACACACACACACTAGTTGAAAATGTGGACGCAAAAGGATAACGTTTATTTACAAATTATATGTACAGAATATCTTTTGATGGTCGAACACGTGATATACTTATTTTCTGGATTAAATTATTGTAAATATCCTGGTTTATTTATTTATTATAAAGAACAATAAATTAACCCGCGACTCTAAAACGGCGGGAAGGGACACAAAGCGAAGCGGAGGGGGGAGGAGTAACAGGAAGAGACTGAGGTGGTAGGAGGTCCCTCACGTGTTGATGTTTTGAATATAGACCAATCAAAATCCGTTCTTGGCTTGTGCTTAATTACAATGTGACCTGTACATAGAGGGCCCTCGAGGCAGAGCTGTTCATTCTTCTCTCAGTTTCATCCAGAAGTAACAGCAACATGCCTGAGCCAGCCAAGACCGCTCCCAAGAAGGGCTCGAAGAAAGCCGTGACCAAGACCGCCGGCAAAGGAGGCAAGAAGCGCAGAAAGTCCAGGAAGGAGAGCTACGCCATCTACGTGTACAAAGTCCTGAAGCAGGTTCACCCCGACACCGGCATTTCGTCCAAGGCGATGGGCATCATGAATTCGTTCGTCAACGACATTTTCGAGCGCATTGCCGGTGAGTCCTCTCGTCTGGCTCACTACAACAAACGCTCCACCATCACTTCCAGGGAGATCCAGACCGCCGTGCGCCTGTTGTTGCCCGGTGAGTTGGCCAAGCACGCCGTGTCCGAGGGCACCAAGGCCGTGACTAAATACACCAGCTCCAAGTAAAGCGCGTCACCGCCGCCTTCATCAACACAACGGCTCTTTTAAGAGCCACCCATGTTGTCCGTCAAAGGGTGATTTTCTGCAGTGTAGGTTTGTGTAGTAAATTTCTAGGAACCACTTGTAAATCATATAATTTTTAAGCTGAATTGTTCTAGATCAAAGTAGTTTCTAGCAGTACAGAGCTGTTCAGAACTAACGTGTAGAAGCTCTACAATAAAAGTCTGTTACTTTTAGATGCAAAAATAAAACCATGAATCTCGGACGCCCAAAGGAATATCATTTAATACAACATAAATACTAAGATTTGGATGAACAATGAAAAACTTCTACTATTTAAATATTTAACTCCTGTTTTTGATTCATATGTATAAAGTGACTGGGATTGTTTGGTTCCATTATAAATCCACTATAATAAATTTTTATAATGTTCTATTAGACTTTTATTATTGACTTCAGCTCTTGTAAACCTCAATTTTGAGCTTGCATTCGTTGTGTACGTCCTGCAGACCTTATTTACTGGAGCTCATACCCCACATTTTTTAGGGGGAAAAAAAGATTTTGATTATACGATAAGATGAAGCCTATTGTACTGCTTATCACAGAATACTCCAGTGAGATGTTTACCAAAATCACTTTTTGAAAGATTTTGTGTGTGTATATATACTCAGCAAAAAAAGAAACGTCCTCAGACTTTCAACTGTTTTTACTTTCAGTTAACTTAATGTGTAAATATTTGTATGAACACTAAAAGAGTCAACACCATAAGACATAAACTAAAAATGTTTCCCAATGTGTCCCTGATTGAAGGGAGGCTCAAAATCAAAAGTACCAGTCAGTATCTGGTGTGGCCACCAGCTGCTTGAAGTACTGCAGTGCATCTCCTCCTCATGGACTGCCTATTGCGGACAGTCTGAGCACTGATGGAGGGATCGTGTGTTCCTGGTGTGACTCGGGCAGTTGTTGTGGCCATCCTGTACCTCAATTCAATTCAATTTTATTTGTATAGCGCTTTTAACAATTTTCATTGCCGCAAAGCAGCTTTACACAGTCAAAAGAATTATTTAAGTTTGTATGAAATGTGAATTTGTATGAATCAAAATGGTCAGTTTGTCCCTGGTGAGCAAGCCGAGGGCGACAGTGGCAAGGAAAAACTCCCTGAGATGATAATAGGAAGAAACCTTGAGAGGAACCAGACTCAACAGGGAACCCATCCTCATTTGGGTGAAACAGAAAGCAGTAAATGATCTGCATTTATACAGTGTGTAGTTAATTGATGTTAATATGGAGTCCAGGTAGTTATTGAAGACCCAGGTAGACTTGTAGGACGTTCCAGTCCTGAACTATCGAACTGTCAAGTCCCCAGAGAAACAGTTGCCAACACCAGTCAAGGCCAGAACCATTTTCTAGGTAGAGAGAATCATTCCCAGACACCAGACGCATCCCAGAGAGACACACGGGGCATCAGGATGGGTCAGACTGGTCCGGAGGGCAGAGGGAGTCTGGATCACTGGCAGCTCAGGAACGACATGTGTAGCTCGACAGAGAGAGAGAGAAAGAGTGAAAGGGGGGGACAGGAGGAGAGAGGAAAAAGAAAGAGGGGGGGGGAAGAGAAGAAGAGGAGAGATGGCAGTTAGGTACGGTCACAGTCACACAATGTATAATGTGAATGTATATTAACTGTAGAGTACAAGCAGAGACTCCGGCAGGACTAACTATGACAGCATAACTAAAAGGGAGGAGCCAGAAGGAAACACAAACATGAGGGCTTCCTGAGATGTAAAGCAAACAATCACCTCACCGTCAGCAAACCTGAGTGATCAATGAGAGTGAGGAGGACAGCATCCAAACATACCAGTTCACCATAATACTCTACGTCCATGAGTCCCCCAGATCTGCTCCTTTACCTAAGGCTAATCTATTTATAAAAATGCTTGGCTAAATAAATAGGTTTTTAGCCTGGACTTAAACACTGAGACTGTGTCTGAGTCCCGAACACTATTTGGAAGACTATTCCATAACTTTGGGGCTTTGTAAGAAAAAGCTCTGCCCCCAGCTGTATTTTTCATAATACGCGGTACTGACAAGCAGCCTGCATCCTTTGATCGAAGTAGGCGTGGCGGATCGTAATATGTTGTCTTATTGATCTTTAATTTGTATAATAAAATATTTACAAATATGACCCAATATATGTTCAGTGATCCTTTTTTTTCTTTCTTTATATTTTTATACTAGTATGTGGTTTTAAAAATGAATCTCCACTTTAATGAGCCAGTGTATTATGATGTGGGATGTGCTGGGCTGCTGGATCCAGACTCGCTGTCCCTGACCATCAGAGCCTCCGGAACTGGTACTTTCCTTCACAACGAAGCCATAATCTGTTCATCTGAATGTTTTCACAGCATTTACCTCTAAAGCTTTTTTCCTCTTTTTGCGTAACTTTCAGCTCCACCTTTTTTTTTTCCTCCTTTTCATTCATGGAAATTATTGTTAATTTGCACAGAGAAATTCGCTGCATTGAGAAAGGATCAATATCTCTGCCTCCGTAAATGAAAAAGTGTTCGGGCAATGAGGGAGGGCAATACATGTACACGCGCATGCGCCTGTAAATTTTTATCATACTGTAGGTATACCCCAACTATGAGAGATAAAATAAGAAAAAAAAAATCTAGAAAATCGCATTGCAGAATTTTTAAAGAATTTATTTGCAAATTACGGTGAAACACATACAACATGAAACACCAGAAACACAACATGTTTAGATGGAAACACAAGCACACAGACAATAAATGATGAAGGCTAACGCATGAGTTTATATCGGGCCACAACGAGAAATCTTTAGAAAAGAGCTGAGATAAATTAGAATTATCTGCTCATCCCGTGTTTACGTTTGAATTACCGATTAGCAGCGTCTGCGTCGCGTAACCTCCATCCGTCACTCCGTCTCTCCACCAATCAGTGCGCCGAAAAAAAAAGGTTGAAGTGTCATCTGATCAATTTATTCTTAGGTCAGGCTAAAGTGGCCATATACATCAGCAGATAGAATAAAATGGCAAAAAGTTAAAAAGCGCTTTGGGGAAGCTGTGTGTGCAGTTTGGATGATGAACGTGTTTTTGCACCAGAGATGTAAAAGCTTGAGTAGCTAATCAATGTTGTAACCAGTACATAAGTGTTTTTTATCCAAGTGTTACTGTTTCCTATTTAATTCTTACTCTGCAAACTCGAGACTTGCGATGAGCGTCAGTAAACTTTAGTAAGTAATGTATAACAATAAACCCAATTGCTCCATAGTTACAGTGGGAACCAAAAGTTTAGATGAAGAAGGAAATCATATTTACATAAATATTTAAACTGCAAATTCAATGATGAGAGCCATAAGCGGAGCTTAAAGCAAAGAAATAAATAAAACAAAACACCTTCTAACTTTTATGCGGCAGTCAATCTGATCTAATAAACAACACGAAACAAAATCTGGGCGTAGGATGCCCACTAACTACACTGACTAACCCCATGGTTCTCAAAGTGTGTGGCGCCCCACTAGTGGGGAATACAGACATGACAGGTGGGGCGCATTGAAAAGGAGGGAATTAGTGGAAAATAATAGGATAGTACCTATTCAAATTCATGCTTTTCTTTATTGACAATAAAGATCGGACACTCGAACCTAAACAAACACACGCAAAGAAATGGATCAATAATACTGTATAGGCCTCCGAGTGGCGCAGTGGTAAAGCGCTCGCCCTATCATCCGGAGATCGCTGGTTCGAACCCCGGGTGATGCTGTTTTCCTCTCACAGCCGGAGGCACAGAGAGAGCTGATTGGCCGAGCTCTCTCAGGGGGGAGGGATGAGAGGTACTTGTGCTCCCACATTAGTCACGGCGCTACAGCCAATCAAGGGCGTCTGTGAGCTCGCGCACACGGAAGGAGCGGCTAGCGCTTTCCTCCGAGTGTGTTACTCCGCCCCTAACGGTGCGTGAGCGAGCAGTTCGAAAAGATGCGGTCGGCTCGCGTCACGTGTTTCGGAGGAAACACGGGATAGCTTTCGTCCTCCCGACTGAGTGGTTGTAGTAGCCTTGATGTGTGTGGGAGACCCCTAGTGACGGGGAGTAATTGGCCACGACTAGATTGGGAAGAAAATCGGGGAAAAAAAGAATTGGACAGGACTAAATTAAAAAAATAATAATAATAATAATAATACTGTATAAAGTAAATTAAAATAACATCAGAGAAAAAGTGGAACCATAGTGCAACAATAACGGTTTAACGTCGGCATGTTAATTCCAGAGGAACAATATATAAGGAAACATTCGGTATTATATATGTAATTTCATTTATTCCAATGTGTATGCAGATGTTTCTGTATTTTTGTTAAAAATTTATATTTTATCAGGCAGTACCAGTCATTTCTAGTTTCCAGTGTGGCAATAAAGTTACTTTTTGATCCTTCAGGCGCTGAACAGAAGGGAAGATCAATATCGTTCTACGCTTTTTGTTGGTGTGCGGCATTTTGCGATGATCCCTAAATCTCGAAATGTCGGAATGCATGCGTTTTTTTTCCTGTTTATAGAGACATAGAACATATGCGATATGTGTCACATCTGAGCAAAAAAACTAAATTGGGACACATTTACCTGACAGTGTAAACGTAGCCTTAGAGACAACACACCCAGTCACGTTAATAAGCCATTCGACTTCTTTGAAGGAAAGTTCTAGATAAGTGACGAATAAGCCTGTTATAACAATTGCGCGTGTATTTTATCTGTTTTGAACTTGGTGTTATTTAATCTTATTGGCTTAGAAACTAATATTTCAATAAATAGTAAACTTGGCCGATTTCTTTATCATTTTGTTGACAAGTGGGGCTTGAAAAAATTTCTGAAATGCTGTGTTACTTTTACGCCAGATGTAACGGGACACGCACCTTTCAAAAAGTTCAACTTTTGTCTCGTCGGTCCACAAGGTATTTTAGACTAATGATAGTCTTGGCAATCATTGAGATGTTTTTTTTAGCAAAATTGAGCCGAGCCTTAATGTTCTTTTTGCTTAAAAGTGGTTTGCGCCTTGGAAATCTGCCATGCAGGCCGTTTTTGCCCAGTCTCTTTCTTATGGTGGAGTCGTGAACACTGACCTTAATTGAGGCAAGTGAGGCCCGCAGTTCTTTAGATGTTGTCCTGGGGTCTTTTGTGGCCTCTCGGATAAGTTGTCTCTGCGCTCTTGGGGTAATTTTGGTCGGCCGGCCACTCCTGGGAAGGTTCACCACTGTTCCATGTTTTTGCCATTTGTGGATAATGGCTCTCACTGTGGTTCGCTGGAGTCCCAAAGCTTTAGAAATGGCTTTATAACCTTTACCAGACTGATAGATCTCAGTTACTTTTGTTCTCCTTTTTGTTGTCCTGAATTTCTTTGGATCTTGGCATGATGTCTAGCTTTTGAGGTGCTTTTGGTCTACTTCTCTGTGTCAGGTAGCTCCTATTTAAGTGATTTCTTGACTGAAACAGGTGTGGCAGTAATCAGGCCTGGGGGTGACTACAGAAATTGAACTCAGGTGTGATAAACCACAGTTAAGTTATTTTTTAACAAGGGGGGCAATCACTTTTTCACACAGGGACATGTAGGTTTGGATTTTTTTTTTCTCCCTAAATAATAAAAAACCATCATTTAAAAACTGCATTTTGTGTTTACTTGTGTTGTCTTTGACTAATAGTTAAATGTGTTTGATGATCAGAAACATTTTGTCTGACAAACATGCAAAAGAATAAGAAATCAGGAAGAGGGCAAATAGTTTTTCACACCACTGTAGCCCCTGGGGCATACTAACCTCGACTCGACACCGTGAATCGGAGATACTGTAAGTCCAACAACTCGTACTGGGCGAAGAAGTAGTAACCAACACGTAGCACCGTCAAATAAAAACAACACACAAAGAGAACAGAGCGTAGGTACAAACTATCACCAGCTAACCGCCAAGACATTCGAAAACCGGAAGTATAATGAGTCGCCGTCACAATGTGAATGAAAGAAAGAAAGAAGAATATTGTGTGAATTTATTTTTTATTTAAAAAGTTGTACTCTGATTTATGGTAGATTCATTAGAACTGAAGTAAAATATTTTTAGTTTGCCTTTGATGTTTATGAATTTTTTTTAAAAAATTCTAATATTTTAAAATAACTGAATATTTCATTTTCAAATATAGTGTGTGTGTTTCTCTTTCTAAGTAGTTTAGTATACTCAACCATAATCATGGGGAAGACTGCTCACTTGTCAATTGTCCAGGAGATGACTTTATGTTCTTGTTGTTCTCAGCAAATCCTTTAATAAAATCCTTTCCATTGTTATGCTGATGATACCCAATTATATATCTCAACAAAACCAGACGAGATACCTAAATTTTCTAGATTATTTGAGTGTGTCCAGAACATAAAAGATTGGATGACCAATAACTTTCTTTTACTAAATTCAGATAAGATGGAGATCTTGCTTATTGCCCCCCCCCCAAAAAAAAAACCCAGCTTTCATGCATTCATGACCTCCAGACAGGACTATTGTAATGCATTACTAGGTGGTTGTCCTGCATCCTCAATAAACAAGCTACAGTTAGTCCAAAATGCAGCCGCCAGGGTTCTCACTAGATCCAGAAAATATGATCATATAACCCCAATATTATCATCCCTGCACTGGCTACCTGTTCAGTTTAGAATTAATTACAAAATAGTATTACTTACATACAAGGCTTTAAATGGTTTAGCTCCCACATACCTAACCAGTCTTCTGATACGCTATAATCCACCACGCTCCTTAAGATCACAAAACTCTGGACTTCTGGTAATTCCCAGAATTTTAAAATCTACAAAAGGGGGTAGGGCATTTTCATATTTAGCTCCAAAGCTTTGGAATAGCCTTCCAGACAGTGTTCGGGGCTCAGACACAGTTTCCCAGTTTAAAAGTAGACTCAAGACGCGTCTCTTTAATCTGGCATACGCGTAACTCAACCCATAACTCCATACTTCAGTACATCTATCCTGAATGGCAACTACGCTAATTCTCTCCATCTGTTCTGTATTTTTCTACCCATCCCGAGTCATCTCATTACGTATTCACACGTATTTTATCATTTTCATCATATTGTGATTGTAGTTTGATGTCCAGCTTCATATGTCGACAAGAAATTAAAAACATGTGATAAACAGGACAGTCACGTGCAACAGTGAATCACTGTACTAACTGAAGGTCAGCCATGTGATCATAGAATGGAATAGTGAGGGACTATTAGATTAGATGAGTGCTAGCTAACAAAAAAATAAACAAAACCTCCCCCCACACCTGACACACACACACACACACACACACACACACTTTGGCTCTCTCAACCTGTGTCTCCCTAAGCTGTGCTTTACACAGGCCAAAACAAGCTCTGTTTCATATCCCACACACAGCGCTCGGCCAGTGCTCACACATCAGGCTCACTGACAGGACTCGCCTTCAGTTCGGACCAGAGTTCTTACAGCGGTGCGACCTGTTTTTGTCCGGTTTTTACACACGACACGCACGATATGCGCAGTCCGCCGGCTCGAGCTGCAGGCGCGCGGCGCACGTTTATGGCTACTGCGCGAGAGTGCGGCTGTCTAACTGACCGTGTCGGGCCTCGGAAGATAGAGGAAAGGCCTTTCTCACTAAACGTGTGCTTGAACGCTTGAGGTCTGCTGTCAGGACTCGGATATTCGCAGAGAAATGTCCGGAGAAAACACACTCGCTATCGTGTGACGGAAGCTCAGTCATTCAGCGGCTGCCTGGTTGAGTCTACACCGCTCTCATGTGTGCTTTAAGATCAGAGGGGAGGGAGGTTCCAGTGTTTTACTGCGCGCTCAGCGTTACACTCGTTTATTCTACTTAGATCCCTGAGAGAGAGAGATGGCAGAAGTGGCTCCCGCGCCCGCCGCCGCGCCGGCCAAAGCGCCCAAGAAGAAAGCAGCTTCGCGGCCAAAGAAAGCCGGGCCCAGCGTCGGCGAGCTGATCGTCAAAGCGGTTTCCGAGTCCAAGGAGAGGAATGGCGTGTCTCTCGCTGCCCTGAAGAAAGCTCTGGCTGCCGGTGGATACGATGTGGAGAAGAACAAGTCCCGCGTCAAGCTCGCTGTCAACAATCTGGTGAAAAAAGCGGTCTTGGTTCAGACCAAAGGCACCGGCGCGTCTGGTTCTTTCAAGCTGAACAAGAAGCAGAGCGAAGCCAAGAAAACCGCACCCAAAGCGAAGAAGCCGGCCGCCAAAAAGCCCGCAGCGGCGAAGAAGCCCAAGAAGGTAGCGGCCAAGAAACCCGCCGCCGCCGCCAAGAAGTCTCCTAAGAAGGCAAAGAAACCCGCCGCTGCCGCCAAAAAAGCCACCAAGAGCCCCAAGAAGGCGAAAAAGCCGGCGACCCCTAAAAAGGCAGCGAAGAGCCCCAAGAAGGCGAAGGCGGTTAAGCCCAAGACTGCCAAGCCCAAAGCATCCAAGGCTACCAAGCCTAAAGCGCCCAAGGCGAAAAAGGCAGCTCCTAAAAAGAAGTAAACATGTTAAGTTTATTTCTTTCATAGTTCCCCCTAAACGGCTCTTTTAAGAGCCACCCACGTTGTCATTTAATGAGCAATAACCCATTTTTTTGTCCAACTACATGAATAGAATAACCATGTTGTTTAATACTATAAGATTCTTATGATTTCGATAATTTGTTAAAGTTTACACTTCAGTCTAGTCATGTAAGAGTATATTGAAATGCATGTTATTTGGAAATATACGAGGTTTTTAATACAACTCTATTTAAATTCAATTTTATTTGTATATCGCTTTTAACAAGTGGCATTGTCCCAAAGCAGCTTTACACAATCAAAAGAATTATTTAAGTTTGTACAGAATTTGAATGTGTATGAATCAAAATGGTCAGATAGTCCCTGATCCAAACTGTTGAGTAGACATGAAGTTATGAGCAGTTAAGTGCACAGCAAATTCCCTGGTGCTTAATTACCAATTGGAGTGTTGAATTAACACCAAGCAGTGTTTAGATTAGTCTAGTTGGACTCAAAGTCTAAAAGTGTTAAATCAGCACTGGGTATTTTAGTGTGTGTCATCAGGCAAAACGGGCTGGACAGAAATTAATAAAACTTTTGCAGTACTTACATATTTGAATGAAGTTTAACCTGTACCATAAGTCTTTTCTATCAATACATGTTATAAGTGTTAATAATGCGTGTAAAATGAAAACATCAAAACTTTATTTTTCTTTTATCTTTTGATGAGACAGCGGCGGAGTTGGAGAGAAGTCGGAATTCAATGGCGTGTTAGTGATTGGCTGGTTTGTCACAACGATTGCAGCCAATGAGGATGCAGCAGTTTAGGCTATATTAGAGAGCGCTAGAGAACGAGTGTTAACACTTTCTGTTCGAACACGTTGACGTAGTGAATTATGTCTGGAAGAGGCAAAACCGGTGGAAAGGCTCGTGCTAAGGCCAAGACTCGCTCATCCAGAGCCGGACTGCAGTTCCCCGTGGGCCGAGTCCACAGGCTTCTCCGTAAAGGGAACTACGCTGAGCGCGTTGGTGCCGGCGCTCCGGTCTACTTGGCCGCTGTGCTGGAGTATCTGACTGCTGAGATCCTAGAGTTGGCTGGTAACGCCGCCCGCGACAACAAGAAGACCCGTATCATCCCCCGGCACCTGCAGCTCGCTGTGCGTAACGATGAGGAGCTGAACAAACTGCTCGGAGGAGTGACCATCGCTCAGGGTGGTGTGCTGCCCAACATCCAGGCCGTGCTTCTGCCCAAGAAGACCGAGAAGCCGGCCAAGACAAAGTAGATTCACCCACTGCTGTGTTTCAGTATCCAAAGGCTCTTTTAAGAGCCACCCAATTTTTCTTTAAAAGTGCTTTTTCCTTATCAGTTAAGAAACACTGTTGTAATACGTAAATTTAGAGGAATTATATGTATTTTTTGTAATAAGAGGTTACCTGAAAGAGTTTCCAAGGTTGTTCATTTGAGATCTCTTCTATATGTGTAACCGCTAACATCAGTAATTCCACCGTATCAGTTCAGTTAAATATGTGAACGTTTTATCTAATTTAGCAGAATTGTGATTAAGAAGATGAGATCGGAATTTTATTTATGAGGGTGACCAAAGTTCTCCAGTCCGGGGGACACTTTATACTAGCCCATGTGAAAGTTGTAATTAGCAGACAATATTTTGAGCTGTTGCGAAGTATAAAGATTAGTATGGAATAAATACATGTAAAGATCTAATAATGTAAGTCATTTAGGAACTAAAACTACTAAACCCCCTTGGAGATTTTAGAATAAGAATAAAAAGTAAAACTATGGTAAAAAAAAAAAAAAAAAAAAAAAGGAAATGTGCATGACATTTGCTACCATGTTTTAACGTTGCATCATAAATGTAACCATTTTGAGACGTATATGTACAAAGCGATGTATACCCTTGTAAACAAAATTCGATGAATTTTGTTTTAAAGCGCGCTCGGTTTTGCATAAAGATAATGGAGTTTTAAACCAAGTCGGTGGGAGAAGAGAAGCCAATAAAAGTGAAGCTCGTTACGTTACGGGGTGACATAACACGTTGGGACCAATGACAGGCGGCGCTTTCAAGACGCCCAATCAGCGCAGCCGAGCGTTAGGCTGTAAATAGGCCGCGCTCTCTCGTGTCACTCATTCTGTTTTTCTTTGAAGAAGTATAGACAGCTCGTAAGCGATGGCAAGAACCAAGCAGACCGCGCGTAAATCCACCGGCGGTAAGGCGCCTAGGAAGCAGCTCGCCACTAAAGCTGCCCGTAAGAGCGCGCCAGCTACCGGCGGAGTGAAGAAGCCTCACCGTTACAGGCCCGGCACTGTGGCTCTGAGGGAGATTCGCCGTTACCAGAAGTCTACCGAGCTGCTCATCCGTAAGCTGCCGTTCCAGCGTCTGGTGAGAGAAATAGCTCAGGACTTTAAGACCGACCTGCGCTTTCAGAGCTCGGCTGTCATGGCCCTGCAGGAGGCGAGCGAGGCCTATCTGGTCGGTCTGTTCGAAGACACCAACCTGTGCGCTATTCACGCCAAGAGAGTGACCATCATGCCCAAGGACATTCAGCTGGCCCGCCGTATTCGCGGAGAGCGCGCTTAAACATTATACTCCGTCTAATCTACACAAAGGCTCTTTTAAGAGCCGCTTAATTGTTTCAAAAAAGTCGGCAAGTTTTTAGTGTTGGCTTTGTACGCATGTTTGACCAAAAATGTTCCAGAAGTCAATTTTACAATAAACTACTAGTCACTTAAGGCTTGCGTATAGGTTCATTTGGTGGTATATTACTTGTAATTTAATTAGCCTGTCTTCTTATAAAAACATAACATGAGTTAACGTGCATTTGATATTAAGACTTGTTTTGTCATAAACTAAATAATTAAATAGCAAGCAAGAGAGTACAAACAACTCATAAAATTATTCTAACACACTGTCCTTCTTACACACACAGTTGATGTACTGTAGGAAAATGATTCCTCATACACCCAGAGCCAGTCTTTAATGCTCCAGAGTCCTGGAACATGGCCATGCCATCAGGGAAGGTGCTGGATGGCATTGAAAATCCTTTTATTTTATTTTGAGGTTTATTTCTCTTGTGGGTTTGCGTAATGCATTAAAGCGTTCTTAACCCAGGTCCAGGAATTAAAAATTTAAAAAGCTAGCTTTGAGAACAGAGTTACTTGTAGGTTTCTGGCAGTTGGTTTTACAGAAAATTTGGGGGAATTAGTCTCAGGGAAAGGGTCAACACAGGCTCCACTACATTGTGACAAAAAAGAGGCCACCACAACATAAAAAAAAAAGAAAATCAATTAATTAAAAAAGTAACAATTTGCACAGCTTTTTACAATTTACTCAACTTTTAGTGAAATTTGCTGGCCAAATTATAATTTTAAAAATATGATTTTGACATAACGATGTCAACTTGTAACATGTTCCCAGTCCAAATATTAGGGTAACTCAACTTGTAATTCAAATATGAAACTAGTATTGGTTCTAGATAGAGTAGCCAAAAATGTACTTAGGTAAGAGTAGCTGTACTTCAAAATAATATTACTCAAGTAGAAGTAAAAAGTAGTCATCCAAAATATTACACAATTATGAGTAAAAAAAATATTAGGTGATACTCAAGCACTGAGATACTGTTTCATCGTATACATATATACTCAGGGAAAAAAAAGAAACGTCCTCTGACTTTCAACTGTTTTTACTTTCAGTAAACTTAATGTGTAAATATTTGTATGAACACTAAAAGAGTCAACACCATAAGACATGAACTAAAAAAAATTTCACAATGTGTCCCTGAATGAAGGGAGGCTCAAAATCAAAAGTACCAGTCAGTATCTGGTGGCCACCAGCTGCTTCAAGTACTGCAGTGCATCTCCTCCTCATGGACTGCCTACTGCGGACAGTCTGAGCACTGATGGAGGGATTGTGTGTTCCTGGTGTGACTCGGGAAGTTGTCGTGGCCTTCCTGTACCTGTCACGCAGGTGTGATATTCGGATGTACCCATCCTGTGCGGGTGTTGTTACACGTGGTTCACGCAGATGAGCAGGGACCCTGGGCATCTTTCTTTGGGTGTTTTTCACAGTCGGTAGACAAGTCTCTTGAGTGTCCTGCGTTTTTTTAGAACTGTGACCTTAAATGCGTCTTAACAACAATTCCACAGGTGCATGTTAATTAATTGATTATGGTTAGTTGAACATGCATGGAAAACATTGTTTAAACCCTTTACAATGAAGATCTGTTAAGTTATTTGGATTTTTACAACATTATTGTTGAAATACACAGTCCTGAAAAGGGACTTTTCTGTTTTTTGCTGAGTATATATGCTGTCTGACTACATGTGGTTATTGTTACTGCGTCTGATTGGTGAAACAGTCATTCGGTAGATCTACTGGCTGCATGTGTAGAATAAATGGTCGAGTAGAGCCAAATAAAATCGAGTAGAGCCAAATGTAGCGGAATAAGAGTAGCGTTTCTTCTCCACAAATCTACTCAAGTAAAAGTAAAAAGTATGGTAGAGTAAAACTCCTCATAGAGGTAAGATTTTTTCACAAAGTTACTCAAGTAAATGTAACAGCGTAAATGTAACTCATTACTACCCACCTTTGGTTGTGGGCTCAATTAATCATATTTCTCTGGGGTTGACAAATTTCTATCGACTCAAAAAGGTAAGTCTTCCATTTGTTACGACCCCTTAGTCTAGGTTTCAGGGCCGCAACAAAAAAAGAAAATAAAAAAAAAAATCCTTTACAACAGGATAGAGAGTGCGTGGTCTTTATTTTACACACACACACAGACACACACACACACACACACACACAGGAAGCTCTAAGCTTCAGGGTTGGGCCAAGGCCAAAATAATAAACAAAACTTCCCCCTATCTCCTCCCGCAATCTAACTAACCTACCAAAGAAAACTTTAAACAAAATACATAAACTAACCTAACTTCCTAACTAACACAGAAAAACAGGAGAAAATGGGTTTTAAAGGAAACGGCACCCAACCCCCACTGCTTCCGAAGAGAAAGAAAAAAAAGTATATACAACCAAACAAACTATTTACAATATTTACAACAAAAGCAGAATAAAGGTAGCAACAAAAGAAAAAAGAAACCAACACTCTACAACCCACAAAATATCGGCGCGACTCAATAGCTTTACACTCAATATTCAACACAATCTCCAACACAACACACATCTCCACAGGCAACAACGCGCGCTTCCGGGTTTCACCAGCCCGGTTAAAAGGACGCGCTTCTTCACGGCCAGCCAATCCCGTCGCACGTCACCTTCACGCTCAATCAGGGCGGAACCTCCTGCAGCAGGGAGAGCGAGGGAGAGAGAGAAAGGCAGGGAGAGAGAGAGAGCAGCACCAGCAGCCACGGGCGCACGCGCACATACGTGCACTACAGCCGCACGTAACACATTGATGTAGTTTGTTAAAGTGGTTGTTTTTCTATTTAAACAAGTTGGTCTAACTTGTAAACTGGTAAAACTCAGACAATTAAAACATTGACAAGTTTTCGAAGAATAAAGGTTTTTTTTTTTTTTAAATAATGTATAAGATAAAACTGCAATCTGCATAAAACAGGAGAATACAAGTTCTATGTTGCTTAAAAATCCAAAAAATACCTGGAGACCACCGGATGCTTATCAGTATCTTCCTGATTCACATCATAACCTTTTTTAAAAACTAGCAAAGATTTGACTTTTGACGACTATTTTCCCCAATGTGTCAGTCACAAAAAAGAACCTATGACAATAAGACTATGTCTTTTTAAGTCCAATAATAATAGTTCGAATGGCTTCATGGGTGTACATCCAGTCCTTTTGGAATTTAATGTTTAGAGCACATATCTGACCAAACATCACTCCTAAAGAAAACTCATATTATTGCAGTTGCAGTAAGGCAGAATTTAAAATTATTGTAATTGAAAAGTTAGTTGGGGGGGCATTCAGCCTAATCCAGCCGAAAGGAAAACATGATGAAGCCTACTGTACGTTGCACTTGGATTCATGGTGGGGATGGTGGGGGCAGAGGAGAGACCCGTGTGTGTTTTGTGTTTAAAACCACTGGCAGCAGACAGCACGAGACCCAACAAATTAGGAAGACACTTAGAGACAACACACCCCAGTCACGTTAATAAGCCACTCGACTTCTTTGAAAGAAAGCTCTAGATAAGTGACGAAGTAAGCCTGTTATAACATCTGCACATGTATTTTATCTGTTTTGAACTTGATATTATTTGATCTTATTGGTTTAGAATTGGTAGTTCAATAAATAGTAAACTTGGCCGTTTTCGTTATCATTTTGTTGACAAGTGGGGCTTGAAAATTCGCCCACCGCCTTAAGTGGGGAATGACAGAAAATGTTTGAGAACCACCGTCTTAAATGAAGCTTCATGAAATGAACTTTTGGTGAGATTTTCAGCTGGAAAGCCTCGACACCTAAATGAGGCGTCATCTCACCATCGCTACTACACAGAGTTTATACATAAAATAATATCAGCAATCGCGTTTTCCTGTGGGAATCGCTCTCAGCGGTTTAATTCCGTGAAAGCAGCACGATGTCAGGAAGAGGTAAAGGCGGGAAAACGCGATAAAACGTCCACTGACCACAGCAGTAGGGAGGCCTGCAGCGCAGGCTTGAAGGCTTCCTTTATTATTTTAATAATTTGGAAGGCTGGCGAATAGTCCAACGACTGCCTATGCGCCCCTTTCTTTCTGTTTTTGGTTTTAATAAAGAGAAAAGAAATTATACGCATATTAATTTTGCGGACAATTTGAAAAAAAAAATGACGGCCCACGCGGGTCTCCCACCGACGGTTGTGAGACACTGGGCCCGTTTGAAATACACAGGCTCAGGGGAAACCCCAAGCAGGAAAGAAATAGGATCTAACCTACTACAAAGTCAATGGATCACAGCCTTAGATGTTCACTCTTTCATTGCTATGACTAATAAAAAAGACTATGAGATTTGTTTCAACAGTGAGCAAGCTTTGCAAAAATTTACATCAATTTTCAATACAAATGGCAATAGCTTCTGGGAAAACTGGGAGATTAATTCTTCATCCCCAGTTGACACCAAGTATGTCATTGTAAAATTCTCGACTGGTAGAATAGCTGATGCTGATATTGAACAATATCTCTTGCGGTTTTGTCAAATCTTACAACCTGTCTACAAGCCTGTTGATGAATTTGGTTTTTGGTACGGAGTTAGGAAATATAAAATTAAACTAAAAAAAAATCCTGATGGTACTCTGATGAAAATTCCCAGTTCTATTTCAATGGGCCCTTATAATGGAAAAATTTCTTATCCTGGACAGACTCAAAGCTGTTTCATATGCAATGCACATGACCACCAAGCTAAAGACTGCGGAGAGACGAGGTGCTGGAAATGTGGCAATTTCGGGCACAAGGGCAAGGACTGTAACAATAGAGAAGTGTGTAATCTTTGTCAGACAGAAGGTCACACTTTCTTTCAGTGCCCAAACTCGTACAGTAATAAACTCAAATCAAGACAACAACAGGCAGGTGAACCCAGCACTGTCCAAATCGCTCAGGTTCAATCAACAGCAGGAAAGAAAACCAAGCAAGGAAATCAAGTAGCAAACAGCTGGGAAGAAACAAAACTCGACGACGACGAGGAAGCCTCCTCTTCTGGAAGCAGCTCCACCAGTGGTGATGACAGCGACAGCGACTCTGACTCATCGGAGAGCGACAGCAACCGCTCAGATGCTTCCGGAAGACATCAGGATGCACAGCCAGGAGGCGAGACACAGGAGAGGAACACACGCAGACCTGACGAGGCAACCAAAATCAACCCAAGTAAAACACGTGAGATTGCGGTCAAGCGCAAGGGCAACAATGCTGTAACAAAACATGGAAAAGAGACGGAGATGGCAACGTCAACACCGGACATGAGGCAAGATGTAGGAATGAACAACAAAGCAGCAAAAACCGACACGGAGACTAAAAAGAGGATTCTTGCATCACCAGATCAAGAAAACAGCGAAAAATCCAAGATGAGAAAGACAAAGGTAAATGATCACTGACCTCTTCTCCCGTTTAAATGTCATTGGACTTGATAATCGCTACCTCCAATGTAAGAGGAATCCAATCAAAGGCTAATCGATTTAAAAAATTAAAAACTCTTTGTCAAGAACAATTTGATATCTTATGTTTACAAGAAACTAGATTAACAACGTTTTTCAGATGTTAGAGGGACAAAAGAATTGTGGGACAGAGGACCCTCCTTCTTCTCAATTGGGGAAAATAAGGCAGACGGTATAGCAATATTATTTTATAACAACAAGATTAAAACTATTTAAAGCCGAGAGATAATTCCAGGTAGACTCATGTTCATGGATGTCTTTTATTGTGGTCGGAAAATTAGAATAATTAATCTGTATACAGCGCAAGACACGGTTAGGAAAATCCAATTATTTAGAAAACTTAAAATGTTATTATGTGTCGGTTTCCCGATAGTAATCTGTGGTGACTTTAACACTATTACTGACGAAAATGATAGGATTTCAGATAAATTGTGTAAAATTAGGAGAGAAGGGATCTTCTTAAGAACCATGATGAATGAACACCAATGCCTGGACACTTTTAGAATTTTATTTCCAATGAAGACTGACTTTACAAGATTTGATGTTAATTGCAAAACCCGGATTGACAGAATCTACATTAGCAACAATTTTGGAGTAAAGTATTATAAGACTAAATTGTTAATTGACTCAGACCATCTAACTGTTATGTGTGGACTTTATTTTAAAAATGTTCCAAGAGTTAGTTATTGGAAGTTAAATGTGCAAATGTTAAAAAGCCTTTCTTTGATCCTAGATACAAAAAACGAAATAAATAGAATACAATCTCTAGATGTACTCACAATAAATAACTGTGAACTATGGGAAGTTTTAAAAAAACAATTAAAGGCTTTCTTAAAATATAAAAGTCGTACGTATAACAAAGAAAAAAATGATAAATATAATGGTATCATGAATGAATATATTGAGTTAAAAACAAAAACCTACCGAAATGAAATAGAAGAAAACACTTTAAATAACCTAAAAAAAAGAGATTGAATCTTATCATAATGAAACCTTGTTCAATATTCAGGTGCACGCAGGAACAAACACAGAAGAACTTTTAAATTCAAACAAAAGTATATCATTATACAATAGAAGAAAAGAATCTAAGTTTATAGGATTAATTAAGGCATTAATTAAGGCACCACAATTAGGTGCCATCGATTTCGGCATCAAAACCAAAATCTCTGCTATTAAAATAATCTCAAGCGGGATCAACAGAAACGCGAAATAAATCGGAAACATCACCAATTGGAAACAAAAAAAAGGCCGCCCTAGAACTGCAGTACCCTACTATAAACTTATATTTTCGGATTTTACATATAAATATCGAGATTTAAACATTGATTGGATAAATGATTCTAATAAAAAAATCTTTACTTTAATTAATGACCAAATCCATGGACAAACAATAGCATTTAAAAATCTTGAAATCGACCAAAATGCTGAATGCATAAAAAACTTACAAAATAAAAACCTCTCTGAGAACATTCGAGACACATCCTGGCTGGTGGCTGTAAGAAGACTCCCAGTAAGAGCAGTAGTCAAATGGAGCTGTTTTGTTAAGATGACCACGTGTCCCATGCCAGGATGTGAAGAGATTGAAACGCTTGAACATTTTCTCCTCGAATGTTATCGCTCTAAGGAAGTGTGGGACAAAATAAGTGACATTGGTGTAAAAATTGAAATTAATATGAAATCAGTGTTTTATGGCATTTTTAATGGAAAATACAATCAAAAAGAACGTGATGTTTCTGGTATATAATATGTATAACAAAGTCAAAACTTTGGAAAACACGCTCTAGGATGACCATTGATCAACAATTTGTGTCTAGTGAAAAAGTTGTTAAAAGTATTCAAATACATCTGAAAAAACAAACTTAACAAACCTATACAAAAACAAAACTATAAACAAAAACATTGGGGGATTCTGTTATGTGGGATGCACTCTCCTTATAGATGTGGACTCTATGAACTATAACAATTGTTAATTTTTGTTTGCAAATGTATTTATTATTATAATTATTCTTATTGTATTATTAATTATAATAATAGTCATTATTATTTCTAATTATTACCCTTTGACCTATTTGTCCTTTCAATGAAATTATCGTTGTGGATATTGTAATGTAATGTGACTGCCATTGTAATCATTTACAATCATTATATGCTTTTTCTCAATTTAAAAAAAAAAAAAAAAAATCGCTCTTTGAGGGACAACATGGGTGGCTCTTAAAAGAGCCGTTGTGTTGATGAAGGCGGCGGTGACGCGCTTTACTTGGAGCTGGTGTATTTAGTCACGGCCTTGGTGCCCTCGGAGACGGCGTGCTTGGCCAACTCACCGGGCAGCAACAGGCGCACGGCGGTCTGGATCTCCCTGGAAGTGATGGTGGAGCGTTTGTTGTAGTGAGCCAGACGAGAGGACTCACCGGCAATGCGCTCGAAAATGTCGTTGACGAACGAATTCATGATCCCCATCGCCTTGGACGAAATGCCGGTGTCGGGGTGAACCTGCTTCAGGACTTTGTACACGTAGATGGCGTAACTCTCCTTCCTGGACTTTCTGCGCTTCTTGCCTCCTTTGCCGGCGGTCTTGGTCACGGCTTTCTTCGAGCCCTTCTTTGGGGCGGTCTTGGCTGGTTCAGGCATGGTGCTGCTGATTTCTAACGAGATTGATGAAAAGAATGAACAGCTCCGCCTCGAGGGCCGTCTATGTACAGGTCACATTGTAATTAAGCACAAGCCAAAAACGGATTTGATTGGTCTATATTCAAAAACGCTACACGGGAGGAACCTCATACCACCTCAGTCTTTTCCTGTTACTCCTCCCCCCTCCGCTTCGCTTTGTGTCCCTTCCCGCCGTTTTAGAGTCGCAGGTTAATTTATTGTTTTTACTATAATAATTTAATCCGGAAATTAAGTAGATCACGCGTTCAACCATCAGAAAAGGTCAGATAAATACATTTTGTATATTAACGTTATCGTTTAACGTTTTAAGAGTCCACTTTGTATCGTTAACGTTTAAAAGAGTCCACTTTTATAAGTAGAGTGTGTACCACAAACTTTAAATACTTTGTTCATTTACATTTAGGCATTTGGCAGGCGCTCTTATCCAGAGCGACTTACAAAAAGACTTGCATTCGAAGGCTTTTAAAAACAGTTTCCTAATTATTCCTACAAGCTGAAGACTCCAACACATCGTCTTCCAACTAACAATGTTAACCGATTTACTTTAAGTGTTTAACTGATAAACATCTAAAAAAAATTTTGTCCGCTATATACAGACGTTGTATATAAATATCATGCACATTACTTTCCTTTTAAACACGGAGTAAAAACTCTTTTGCTGGAGATGTGGGTGGCTCTTAAAAGAGCCGTTGTGTTCGTGTCGTTAGCCGGTGGAGTGTTTAACCGCCGAAGCCGTACAGGGTGCGTCCCTGGCGTTTCAGCGCGTACACCACATCCATGGCGGTGACGGTCTTTCTCTTAGCATGCTCGGTGTAGGTGACGGCGTCGCGGATGACGTTCTCCAGAAACACCTTGAGTACACCGCGAGTCTCCTCGTAGATCAGACCGGAAATACGTTTCACTCCGCCACGGCGCGCCAGACGGCGAATAGCGGGCTTGGTGATCCCCTGGATGTTGTCGCGGAGAACCTTACGGTGCCGCTTAGCGCCTCCCTTCCCGAGTCCTTTCCCGCCCTTGCCTCTTCCTGACATCGTGCTGCTTTCACGAAACTAAACCGCTTGATGAAATCTACAGTGCCGCTATCACGTGTTTATACGTCTCCAGAGGACCTACTTGAGACCCGGCGAGGGGGCGGGACTAATACTACCCGTAGAGTAATACAATATTTTTTATACGTTTTCTCCGGTAATGATGGTACAAGGAGAAGTGATGTTTTCCCCATAATAATATATAAAATGAGCGATTATATTTTACACCAAATAAATCATACATCATCAGTGTAAGGGACCAGACATAGACCACAAAAATAACTGACTGTTATTAAATAATTTGACTGTTAACAAAACACACTGACACAGACCACAGAAACAAAGCAGGGATTTAGAGCATATCTGTGGCCTTAGGGTACATTTTCTAAACATTTCCAAGTCCACTATAACTTTAGGGCACCTAGAGCAGCACTGCAGCTAAGGCTCCTGTTGAGCTGATCACCACAAACATCTGCGTGCACTTTCAACCCAGTCCAGTTATAATTCAGTCATTCATTCTCTATACTGCTTAACCTGTACAGCATCGCCGAAAAAAAAATCATGACATCATGACAAATGAAAGTCTAGAGCACATAAAAAATTGCAAACAAAGGACATCAGTGAGACCATGAGGGATGTGTTGTGGCTCATCAGTGCTGATGATGAGACCATTGAACACTTACCAATAGACTGTCACTACTTAGCTGAGATATGGCACAAGATGAATTCAATTGGATTGACTAGAAATATTGAAGAAAAATCATTAATGTATGGAATTTTTGTAGAACATTTCTCAAAAAAAGTCAAAAACTATTAAAGCTTAACTTTTTTGGCTAATAATTTGCATAGCTAATAACAAAATATTAAGAACATGATATAAAATGACATCACAACAGTGACAAATCCTTGCTGACGCTGTTTTTAAACAGATTTTACAGTTTTTGCTCGTTGCTTGATCACTAAAAACCCATGCTTAGACTAAAGTAACACAACTTGAAGCTTTTGTTACCATACCTCAAACACATGGACCCATACCTCAAACAAAAGCGCTGCTTTGCACTCTAGTTGCAATTATGCAACACACTTACTCCTTTATGCAACACACATGGTCCTGTATACTACACTCTATTTCATACATAAGACACTTAGTTCGAAAATGAAATCTCAAGGTGCCATTTGGAAAACACATGTATCCAAAATACAAAACACATCGGGTAATTGCAACCACTCAAATACACACCCGAAGGCACTTACTTGCAAAACTGAACACCAATTAGCCAACTACAAAATGTGAGCATCACCACCATCAGACGCATGAAGCAGCTCTACAGAGTCCCATTTGAGAGGAACAGTGACAGGGTCAAAGGACTTCGAGCTGAATATGTACGGGTAAGTGTAACTGTCCTTTACATTTACAATACAGTATTGGTGAAATCCAGTAGCAGCTGAATATGTACCATATCAGTACCACATGGATCTATTCTGAGAGCTACACAGGTACCTGTGGATGGGATGAGGGTTCTGTATGTGTAGCACTGTAGTACAGTAATATATATATAATTTTTTTTACAGAGAATCTTGGCCATGGATGGAGCTGCACAGCCTCATGAATTCATTTTCATTGATAAAGCTGGATTCGACCTGTGCAAAACAAGACCATGGGGTCGTAATGTAATTGGCCAAAGTGCACGTCCCAGGGCAGCGCGGGGGAAATATCACATTGTGTGCCGCCATAAGCCTTCGAAGGCTTCTGCATCATCATGCAAAACTAGGTCCATACAATAGCCAACATATACTCACATTTCTAGATGCTCTCCATAATATAGTTGTACAGAACAGCCCAGGTTTGGTGTTGATATGGGATAATGTCAGTTTCCATCGGGCTGCTCTGGTCCAGGCCTGGTTCTCCAACCACAATCAATTTAAAGTGGTATACTTGCCCCCTTACTCACCATTTTTAAACCCTATAGAGGATTTTTTTTCGGCTTGGAGATGGCTTGTATATGACCGCCAACCACATGCCCGCATGCCTCTTCTGCAGGCAATGGAACAGGCCTGCGGCAGCATTTAGGTGACAGCAATCCATGGATGGTTTCGACATGCAAGAGGATATTTTCCCCGGTGCCCAGCGGGGGAAGACATTGCTTGCGATGTCGATAAGGTCCTGTGGCCAGACCCCAACAGACGGCGGGATCCATGAGCCCACGTATGCACAATTGTCATGATTTTTTGTGTTTACAGTATAGTGTTTTTTAAGAAGAGTGGCTGGGAGGTGGTGAGGAATACGTATGCATGGTGGAAGAAGAATAAGAGGAAGATCAAGAGCTGTAGTCTCAGATGAGATCAGAGCTACTGTAATTGATCATGTAGTAAATCATGGTCTCCCAATGATAGAGGCTGGTCAGAGAGTACAGACACATCTGCAGCTCTACAGTGGCGTCTATTGTTAGAGTTTTCCAGCAAACCAACAGGTAAGGTGTATTCTGCATGGGGCGTTGACTCAGTTGCACATTTCAGAAGTAAAAAAACTTTTGTGTAATTGTTTTTGCATTTCTGCTTAGGACTCAACGGTTACCTCACACAGGGGGAAGGGAAAGAATTTTGGAATTACTTAGTGCAAAAAGTAAATAAATAAATAAATAAACAACATAAAATATTGACGAATTCTGCATAATGTCTGATTCATTCTAGTAACATATATTGCAATTATAACAGAGATGTGTCCTTATTTTACACAAAAAAACACTGTGTAATGCTACATGTTGTTAGTGTTTTTTAAGTCATTATTTTGTGGGTGACAAAGTGTGTTTGCCGGCTGTCGACCTTTGCTAGTGTTCGGGAAGAATGAGTTTATTTGAGACCTGAGTAAAGTGTTTTGCTTGTTGTAGTCCATTTTGAATGTGAAATGAACTGCTTTGCCCAGCTGAAAGTCAGTTAGGAGAATTGTGTGAAGAGTTTTGCAAAAGTGACCTAAGTATTGAGAAATGTGTCCTAGCGTCTGTAAAAAACTGTATTATAACCTCTTTAGACAAGGTAACACATTTACATTTGTAAACTATAAGACAGCTGAGATCATTTCAATTATTGTAATAGGGTTACTGCATGGCTTCTTCTACATGCTCCTCGGCACATCGGGCGACGGGTATAAATCATTCCAGGTTCGTAATTATGACATACGAGGCTTTACGTGTTCTAATTAGGAAACTTGTATTTATAATTCAGATAGTACAATTATTTATTCACTTATTATTATTTATTTTTGTGGGTTGTATTACCATTTGTCACAACGCGCCACTCAGCTTGCGTCTGGCATGCACACATGGAAAAACTGTAAAGTGTTTAGTGTTAAATTTCTTTTGACCCCATAAACATTGTTAAGCTGTGGATCTGATTGAAGAGTTTCACAATGCATTTGGAAACTTTGTTCATCCTCGCAAAATACATCTTGAGCATCCAATTTACTTATCAAACACGATCGACAAAAATAGTGGCTACTGAAGGATTCTGTAAAGCCAAGAATGGAGTAAAGTCCCAAGTTATCGCCTCTAATTTGACATATTGTTTCATATGTTATTTCAGATGATATAGGCAAATGCACTCCTTCACTGTCAAGAGTTTAAAGGTCCAAAAGCAAGGGCTCAAAAATCAAATCAAAGCCATATTTCTTAATATCTAAAGAATGAAACAGAGACACTAAATGTTAAGTACTGACGAATTAAACTGTGGGGGTAAATTTTGCAAAACAAAATACAGACATCCTACCTTCTGAATTCCATGTTTTGAGCCAAATTCGTCATAATAAAGCTGAATTTGTAAAGAATCTGAGCATCGAGAGAACAGTGGGTGGGTTTTACAATAACTTCCACCCCTGAAGTCTTTGTATAAATTTAGAATCGATGCGATGCCTGCTTTGGTCATGTTACAAATCTCCGGATTTCTGAACATGAATATTAAACTCTCTAAAACAGGAATGTATATAAATGTATCATTTACAGGCACCTGGCAATAAGTAGCCGTTCCTTTGTCCCATCTACTATCATACCTAACACCTAAAACTATTTTAACAGGTTCAACAATTCCCTATTTTTCAATAAAGTATCTATTTCTTTTAGGCTTTGTATTGAAAGAAGCAAATGGGTTTTCAAAATCATTTAAACAGTGTTCTATTTGTAACTTTAAAGAATCGTTCACAGGAAAAGCAGAGAACTCTTTGCTGAATCTCAGAGTGTACAGTATGTTGGTTACCAATTCCTCTAAATCACAAACAAGTGATGATACTACATTAGTGGAAACACCACTTCCTTGTAGTTTTCAACAATATCTGCACACATTTTTACATGACCTGGTGAAAAACTAGACCCACTGTTTTCAAGATTCTCAGTATCTAATACAGACTCATCACTTAAAGTACATTGTGTCTCTGAAGTATTGTCTTTAAAAGATAAAGGTCTTTTTTCATACATGTTTCTTGTCCACAAATCAACTTGAATTTTACAGTGGGATAAAAGGCATGCTCGAACATTAATGTGAAATTAGTGACCAACTAGATGCATATAATGCTTTGCATTTAAAACAAGATGGCATTCTCAGCTGCTTTACAAATATTAGCTATTCAGTAGTTTAGCGCGAAGCTCTTTAACTCTTGCCTCTCATCTTGCCTACATCAATTTTGTAGATGGTTGTTTGAATAAGGGTGTAGAAGTTCATGAGTGCATTGTCATATGTAAATTAAAAAACGAAGTGAGCTTTGAAAAGCTCGTCAAATGCACTGAGGAAACCAACCACCTGACAGGGAATGAGTTTTTTGTCAAGGACTACGTAAAAGTTGTCAATCTGGTCTTGGCTTCTTATATACTGTAGCAAGGAGGTATGGCTGCCATCCTTCTCTTTGCTGAAAATGTTCATCAATGGTGTTACAAGACTATAAAGAAACCAGAGAAACAAGCATTCCATTAATCAATTAAGCCTATAAGAACATGGAATCTACAAAAACAGTTTACACACATGATACACAAGGCGATCAGCAGCATCAGCAGCACTGATTTTGGCAGCTCTCTTGCCTCCCGGTTGAGGTGGAAGGAGATAAAGAAGCAAAAGCAGAGTGGCCAAGTCACTATTCCATTCTGACAATAACAAAGATAAATTAATGAATTAGCCCTAACCCATCATATAAATTTGTTGCTGCATAAGTCTAAAAAATACTAAAATCTTATCCCATATAATAAGGTAATAGTATACGGAAACTTACTGCAATGGTCTTTACCGATTGTCTGTTTTCTTGCTGATGAGATATGGGAATGCACAGTAGGAGTTAAAGTCAAGCCCATGGCTTCTTCAATGATTCCTGGTTTGAATACAGTGTCCCACTTTTCCAGCAATTTATTAGCCGTTTTAGGATTGAAGAGGAGTGTGAAGTCTTGGTTAACCTTTAAAACACCAAAAAAATTGCATGTCAGGATCTTTGGTTCATTTCGCATTATTATTTTTACATTATGTCAATCACTGGATAAACCTACCAGTCCTTTGGTTTCTAAAAACCGGGTAAATGCTTTCAGAATATCCATGGTTTTATCTGGGTCATGAACAAGTCTGTTAAATCTAAATCATGTTAAAGATTCGTTCCAGAAGAAAGAAACGTTCATGAACGACCCCTCACTAAAAGTCAGGCAACATACCAACCTTTTATTTATTTAAATAATTCTCTTGAGGTTCATTTAATCATTTTTTTAAATTGGAAATGAGAGGTATGCTGTTAAAGTAAAAGCTCATGAGGTCACAGCAAAAATATTTAAAACATTCTTTTAATGGACAAGGAAGTGTAACAAAGTAACCAAGAGGTATATACCAGGGTATAGCACGGGATTATTATGTATTTCTCTGAGTGCAACATTAATGATAAGTACTTCAAATGAGTTAAACCTGTGCTTTGTTTTCTGAATAACAGTGAGTACATTGTAGATAGTGGCGACACCACCACCATGCACCACCATCGTGCTTTTAGAAATATCCTGATAGAGTAGACTCATTCAGACTAATATATTTATTTGGTTTAAGCCAGATTTCGGTGAGACAGAGTGCTTTAAGGCTTAACGTCAAGGTCACTTAATAAACGATGCATGGGTAAAAATTTACAGTAGAAATCACAGCTGTGTTTAATATTAAAGGTAAGATCTTTTCCACACAATGTGATGAGAATTTACAGGATTGGGACTAAACAGAAATTTACTTGTTGGTCATGATATTAAGGAAAAACAAGGCTCAGATTTCCCAGTGAGCATAAAGAATGGACTTTACAACAATACAAAAAAGTTATGATATGTGGTTACTTTTATTTTGCCATTATTTTTACATATGAATTGGACACTACATTGTGCATCGTAATCAAAGTTGCTCAAATTACATCTTAAAGTATACTACTGGTTTTTTTTTGGTTTTTTTTGGCATTGCAGTATATGAGGATGTGTGTGTTTATGAGATTTTTGTCCCACTACTTCGTCACACACACACACACACACACACACACACACACACACACACACACACACACACACCCCTCTGGTTCAGCTGTCCTTATCAACTGCCCCCTCACTAGACCGTGAGGATTGGAGGCAGGTTTTGGACTATAACTGCTGGCCGGCCCGTGTGAAGTTGTTCATCAATGAGCTGCTAAATAAACACTGAGAGTGAAAGAAGGTTGTTGTTTTTTTTACTTTTTTGTTAAGTGTCCTATAAAAACTCCATACATTATTGATTTTTTATTAATATTTATGGTCAATCCAACTAAATTCCTCTAGTGCCATATTTCATCTGAGCGGTGATGGTGTATTAGTAAGTGTTCAATCTAGCTTTAACAGGACAGTTTTCAACAGGACATGTTTTGGATGTAACATAACGACCCAATTTGACAACACAGCGTACAGCCAGACGATCAACACCAATGAGCCACATCACATCACATCCCTCATGGTCTCACTTATATCCTTTGTTTGCACATTTTTGCAAAAACGAAATGTAGAACACACAGCCTGGTCACCAGCTCTAGTAAAACACGTCACCGCTGCCTTCATCGACCCATGTTTTTTGTAAAAGAGCGATTTCAGCGATTTTGTACAGTAGTAGGTGTAGTAGGAGAAGTTAATTCCCATTCTAAACTAGTGTTCGACATTTAGAAGGGTTTTGACGATCCTTTTTTTTACATGAGTTCTGTGATTTCATGCCGTTTAAGGAAGCATAAGTCTTTGAGAAACTACAGATAATACAACTTGAAAGCAGTGCCCTGTGCTTTTTGATAAAATTATTTTTAATGATATCAAAAAAGTTTAGAATGTCAATCAAGTTGATAAGATTTATTCAGTATTTATGATAATGCTGTTGTCATACTTAGATAGTATATTACAGTAACATGCTCAGACACACATACTGTCAAACAACATGGCATTCAGAAGGACACAGACAAATTAATAATGTGGTTTAATTACTTTACATGGAAATGAAACGATATTATATATCAGACAATTCAGTATCAAAACCAGTTAATGTGAAGCTAAACATTTATATTTCCATTAAAAAAGTAAAACAAAAACCTGGATTGTGCACAGATAATTATACACATACACAAGCATTCTGCCAAAAGTTGCAATAATGTTCTAATGTACATGTGTTGGCCAAAAAGATGTTTACACACCTTGCATGAATAGCTTAGTATTAAGTTTATTCCTATATTTTGCTATATGACATATAGAAATGTCTTTTTTTCCCCTCTCTTTTACATGATTATTTTACATTGAATCAAAGAGTCATCTGCAGTACTCTGGCGTCTGAAAATCACATAAACTTTACCACAGCCACACCTAACTCTTAAGTTCACAATTAACTTGAAAACCTGAGTTTCAGAATACCTTGTAAACATTAAAAAACATTTATAAAAAATGTATTACTGTACATTAAATGTTACGATAAATTGTGTAAGAGCTGGACTGCAATCATTATACATATGAAGATACGTACAAACCCAATCCCATAATAATTTAAGAAAATACAGAAACATGCCGAATTTTCTGAAACAATGAAGTGGCTCTTAAAATAGCCTTTGTGTAGATTAGACGGGAGTATAATGTTAGCGCACAGGTTGGTGTCTTCGAACAGACCGACCAGATAGGCCTCACTCGCCTCCTGCAGGGCCATGACAGCCGAGCTCTGAAAGCGCAGGTCGGTCTTAAAGTCCTGAGCGATTTGTCTCACCAGACGCTGGAACGGCAGCTTACGGATGAGCAGCTCGGTAGACTTCTGGTAACGGCGAATCTCCCTCAGAGTCACAGTGCCGGGCCTGTAGCGGTGAGGCTTCTTCTGATGGTGGTGATGCTCACATTTTGTAGTTGGCTAATTGGTGTTCAGTTTTGCAAGTAAGTGCCTTCGGGTGTGTATTTGAGTGGTTGCAATTACCCGATGTGTTTTGTATTTTGGATACATGTGTTTTCCAAATGGCACCTTGAGATTTCATTTTCGAACTAAGTGTCTTATGTATGAAATAGAGTGTAGTATACAGGACCATGTGTGTTGCATAAAGGAGTAAGTGTGTTGCATAATTGCAACTAGAGTGCAAAGCAGCGCTTTTGTTTGAGGTATGGGTCCATGTGTTTGAGGTATGGTAACAAAAGCTTCAAGTTGTGTTACTTTAGTCTAAGCATGGGTTTTTAGTGATCAAGCAACGAGCAAAAACTGTAAAATCTGTTTAAAAACAGCGTCAGCAAGGATTTGTCACTGTTGTGATGTCATTTTATATCATGTTCTTAATATTTTGTTATTAGCTATGCAAATTATTAGCCAAAAAAGTTAAGCTTTAATAGTTTTTGACTTTTTTTGAGAAATGTTCTACAAAAATTCCATACATTAATGATTTTTCTTCAATATTTCTAGTCAATCCAATTGAATTCATCTTGTGCCATATCTCAGCTAAGTAGTGACAGTCTATTGGTAAGTGTTCAATGGTCTCATCATCAGCACTGATGAGCCACAACACATCCCTCATGGTCTCACTGATGTCCTTTGTTTGCAATTTTTTATGTGCTCTAGACTTTCATTTGTCATGATGTCATGATTTTTTTTTCGGCGATGCTGTACAGGTTAAGCAGTATAGAGAATGAATGACTGAATTATAACTGGACTGGGTTGAAAGTGCACGCAGATGTTTGTGGTGATCAGCTCAACAGGAGCCTTAGCTGCAGTGCTGCTCTAGGTGCCCTAAAGTTATAGTGGACTTGGAAATGTTTAGAAAATGTACCCTAAGGCCACAGATATGCTCTAAATCCCTGCTTTGTTTCTGTGGTCTGTGTCAGTGTGTTTTGTTAACAGTCAAATTATTTAATAACAGTCAGTTATTTTTGTGGTCTATGTCTGGTCCCTTACACTGATGATGTATGATTTATTTGGTGTAAAATATAATCGCTCATTTTATATATTATTATGGGGAAAACATCACTTCTCCTTGTACCATCATTACCGGAGAAAACGTATAAAAAATATTGTATTACTCTACGGGTAGTATTAGTCCCGCCCCCTCGCCGGGTCTCAAGTAGGTCCTCTGGAGACGTATAAACACGTGATAGCGGCACTGTAGATTTCATCAAGCGGTTTAGTTTCGTGAAAGCAGCACGATGTCAGGAAGAGGCAAGGGCGGGAAAGGACTCGGGAAGGGAGGCGCTAAGCGGCACCGTAAGGTTCTCCGCGACAACATCCAGGGGATCACCAAGCCCGCTATTCGCCGTCTGGCGCGCCGTGGCGGAGTGAAACGTATTTCCGGTCTGATCTACGAGGAGACTCGCGGTGTACTCAAGGTGTTTCTGGAGAACGTCATCCGCGACGCCGTCACCTACACCGAGCATGCTAAGAGAAAGACCGTCACCGCCATGGATGTGGTGTACGCGCTGAAACGCCAGGGACGCACCCTGTACGGCTTCGGCGGTTAAACACTCCACCGGCTAACGACACGAACACAACGGCTCTTTTAAGAGCCACCCACATCTCCAGCAAAAGAGTTTTTACTCCGTGTTTAAAAGGAAAGTAATGTGCATGATATTTATATACAACGTCTGTATATAGCGGACAAAATTTTTTTTAGATGTTTATCAGTTAAACACTTAAAGTAAATCGGTTAACATTGTTAGTTGGAAGACGATGTGTTGGAGTCTTCAGCTTGTAGGAATAATTAGGAAACTGTTTTTAAAAGCCTTCGAATGCAAGTCTTTTTGTAAGTCGCTCTGGATAAGAGCGCCTGCCAAATGCCTAAATGTAAATGAACAAAGTATTTAAAGTTTGTGGTACACACTCTACTTATAAAAGTGGACTCTTTTAAACGTTAACGATACAAAGTGGACTCTTAAAACGTTAAACGATAACGTTAATATACAAAATGTATTTATCTGACCTTTTCTGATGGTTGAACGCGTGATCTACTTAATTTCCGGATTAAATTATTATAGTAAAAACAATAAATTAACCTGCGACTCTAAAACGGCGGGAAGGGACACAAAGCGAAGCGGAGGGGGGAGGAGTAACAGGAAAAGACTGAGGTGGTATGAGGTTCCTCCCGTGTAGCGTTTTTGAATATAGACCAATCAAATCCGTTTTTGGCTTGTGCTTAATTACAATGTGACCTGTACATAGACGGCCCTCGAGGCGGAGCTGTTCATTCTTTTCATCAATCTCGTTAGAAATCAGCAGCACCATGCCTGAACCAGCCAAGACCGCCCCAAAGAAGGGCTCGAAGAAAGCCGTGACCAAGACCGCCGGCAAAGGAGGCAAGAAGCGCAGAAAGTCCAGGAAGGAGAGTTACGCCATCTACGTGTACAAAGTCCTGAAGCAGGTTCACCCCGACACCGGCATTTCGTCCAAGGCGATGGGGATCATGAATTCGTTCGTCAACGACATTTTCGAGCGCATTGCCGGTGAGTCCTCTCGTCTGGCTCACTACAACAAACGCTCCACCATCACTTCCAGGGAGATCCAGACCGCCGTGCGCCTGTTGCTGCCCGGTGAGTTGGCCAAGCACGCCGTCTCCGAGGGCACCAAGGCCGTGACTAAATACACCAGCTCCAAGTAAAGCGCGTCACCGCCGCCTTCATCAACACAACGGCTCTTTTAAGAGCCACCCATGTTGTCCCTCAAAGAGCGATTTTTTTTTTTTTTTTTTAAATTGAGAAAAAGCATATAATGATTGTAAATGATTACAATGGCAGTCACATTACATTACAATATCCACAACGATAATTTCATTGAAAGGACAAATAGGTCAAAGGGTAATAATTAGAAATAATAATGACTATTATTATAATTAATAATACAATAAGAATAATTATAATAATAAATACATTTGCAAACAAAAATTAACAATTGTTATAGTTCATAGAGTCCACATCTATAAGGAGAGTGCATCCCACATAACAGAATCCCCCAATGTTTTTGTTTATAGTTTTGTTTTTGTATAGGTTTGTTAAGTTTGTTTTTTCAGATGTATTTGAATACTTTTAACAACTTTTTCACTAGACACAAATTGTTGATCAATGGTCATCCTAGAGCGTGTTTTCCAAAGTTTTGACTTTGTTATACATATTATATACCAGAAACATCACGTTCTTTTTGATTGTATTTTCCATTAAAAATGCCATAAAACACTGATTTCATATTAATTTCAATTTTTACACCAATGTCACTTATTTTGTCCCACACTTCCTTAGAGCGATAACATTCGAGGAGAAAATGTTCAAGCGTTTCAATCTCTTCACATCCTGGCATGGGACACGTGGTCATCTTAACAAAACAGCTCCATTTGACTACTGCTCTTACTGGGAGTCTTCTTACAGCCACCAGCCAGGATGTGTCTCGAATGTTCTCAGAGAGGTTTTTATTTTGTAAGTTTTTTATGCATTCAGCATTTTGGTCGATTTCAAGATTTTTAAATGCTATTGTTTGTCCATGGATTTGGTCATTAATTAAAGTAAAGATTTTTTTATTAGAATCATTTATCCAATCAATGTTTAAATCTCGATATTTATATGTAAAATCCGAAAATATAAGTTTATAGTAGGGTACTGCAGTTCTAGGGCGGCCTTTTTTTTGTTTCCAATTGGTGATGTTTCCGATTTATTTCGCGTTTCTGTTGATCCCGCTTGAGATTATTTTAATAGCAGAGATTTTGGTTTTGATGCCGAAATCGATGGCACCTAATTGTGGTGCCTTAATTAATGCCTTAATTAATCCTATAAACTTAGATTCTTTTCTTCTATTGTATAATGATATACTTTTGTTTGAATTTAAAAGTTCTTCTGTGTTTGTTCCTGCGTGCACCTGAATATTGAACAAGGTTTCATTATGATAAGATTCAATCTCTTTTTTTTAGGTTATTTAAAGTGTTTTCTTCTATTTCATTTCGGTAGGTTTTTGTTTTTAACTCAATATATTCATTCATGATACCATTATATTTATCATTTTTTTCTTTGTTATACGTACGACTTTTATATTTTAAGAAAGCCTTTAATTGTTTTTTTAAAACTTCCCATAGTTCACAGTTATTTATTGTGAGTACATCTAGAGATTGTATTCTATTTATTTCGTTTTTTGTATCTAGGATCAAAGAAAGGCTTTTTAACATTTGCACATTTAACTTCCAATAACTAACTCTTGGAACATTTTTAAAATAAAGTCCACACATAACAGTTAGATGGTCTGAGTCAATTAACAATTTAGTCTTATAATACTTTACTCCAAAATTGTTGCTAATGTAGATTCTGTCAATCCGGGTTTTGCAATTAACATCAAATCTTGTAAAGTCAGTCTTCATTGGAAATAAAATTCTAAAAGTGTCCAGGCATTGGTGTTCATTCATCATGGTTCTTAAGAAGATCCCTTCTCTCCTAATTTTACACAATTTATCTGAAATCCTATCATTTTCGTCAGTAATAGTGTTAAAGTCACCACAGATTACTATCGGGAAACCGACACATAATAACATTTTAAGTTTTCTAAATAATTGGATTTTCCTAACCGTGTCTTGCGCTGTATACAGATTAATTATTCTAATTTTCCGACCACAATAAAAGACATCCATGAACATGAGTCTACCTGGAATTATCTCTCGGCTTTAAATAGTTTTAATCTTGTTGTTATAAAATAATATTGCTATACCGTCTGCCTTATTTTCCCCAATTGAGAAGAAGGAGGGTCCTCTGTCCCACAATTCTTTTGTCCCTCTAACATCTGAAAAACGTTGTTAATCTAGTTTCTTGTAAACATAAGATATCAAATTGTTCTTGACAAAGAGTTTTTAATTTTTTAAATCGATTAGCCTTTGATTGGATTCCTCTTACATTGGAGGTAGCGATTATCAAGTCCAATGACATTTAAACGGGAGAAGAGGTCAGTGATCATTTACCTTTGTCTTTCTCATCTTGGATTTTTCGCTGTTTTCTTGATCTGGTGATGCAAGAATCCTCTTTTTAGTCTCCGTGTCGGTTTTTGCTGCTTTGTTGTTCATTCCTACATCTTGCCTCATGTCCGGTGTTGACGTTGCCATCTCCGTCTCTTTTCCATGTTTTGTTACAGCATTGTTGCCCTTGCGCTTGACCGCAATCTCACGTGTTTTACTTGGGTTGATTTTGGTTGCCTCGTCAGGTCTGCGTGTGTTCCTCTCCTGTGTCTCGCCTCCTGGCTGTGCATCCTGATGTCTTCCGGAAGCATCTGAGCGGTTGCTGTCGCTCTCCGATGAGTCAGAGTCGCTGTCGCTGTCATCACCACTGGTGGAGCTGCTTCCAGAAGAGGAGGCTTCCTCGTCGTCGTCGAGTTTTGTTTCTTCCCAGCTGTTTGCTACTTGATTTCCTTGCTTGGTTTTCTTTCCTGCTGTTGATTGAACCTGAGCGATTTGGACAGTGCTGGGTTCACCTGCCTGTTGTTGTCTTGATTTGAGTTTATTACTGTACGAGTTTGGGCACTGAAAGAAAGTGTGACCTTCTGTCTGACAAAGATTACACACTTCTCTATTGTTACAGTCCTTGCCCTTGTGCCCGAAATTGCCACATTTCCAGCACCTCGTCTCTCCGCAGTCTTTAGCTTGGTGGTCATGTGCATTGCATATGAAACAGCTTTGAGTCTGTCCAGGATAAGAAATTTTTCCATTATAAGGGCCCATTGAAATAGAACTGGGAATTTTCATCAGAGTACCATCAGGATTTTTTTTTAGTTTAATTTTATATTTCCTAACTCCGTACCAAAAACCAAATTCATCAACAGGCTTGTAGACAGGTTGTAAGATTTGACAAAACCGCAAGAGATATTGTTCAATATCAGCATCAGCTATTCTACCAGTCCAGAATTTTACAATGACATACTTGGTGTCAACTGGGGATGAAGAATTAATCTCCCAGTTTTCCCAGAAGCTATTGCCATTTGTATTGAAAATTGATGTAAATTTTTGCAAAGCTTGCTCACTGTTGAAACAAATCTCATAGTCTTTTTTATTAGTCATAGCAATGAAAGAGTGAACATCTAAGGCTGTGATCCATTGACTTTGTAGTAGGTTAGATCCTATTTCTTTCCTGCTTGGGGTTTCCCCTGAGCCTGTGTATTTCAAACGGGCCCAGTGTCTCACAACCGTCGGTGGGAGACCCGCGTGGGCCGTCATTTTTTTTTTCAAATTGTCCGCAAAATTAATATGCGTATAATTTCTTTTCTCTTTATTAAAACCAAAAACAGAAAGAAAGGGGCGCATAGGCAGTCGTTGGACTATTCGCCAGCCTTCCAAATTATTAAAATAATAAAGGAAGCCTTCAAGCCTGCGCTGCAGGCCTCCCTACTGCTGTGGTCAGTGGACGTTTTATCGCGTTTTCCCGCCTTTACCTCTTCCTGACATCGTGCTGCTTTCACGGAATTAAACCGCTGAGAGCGATTCCCACAGGAAAACGCGATTGCTGATATTATTTTATGTATAAACTCTGTGTAGTAGCGATGGTGAGATGACGCCTCATTTAGGTGTCGAGGCTTTCCAGCTGAAAATCTCACCAAAAGTTCATTTCATGAAGCTTCATTTAAGACGGTGGTTCTCAAACATTTTCTGTCATTCCCCACTTAAGGCGGTGGGCGAATTTTCAAGCCCCACTTGTCAACAAAATGATAACGAAAACGGCCAAGTTTACTATTTATTGAACTACCAATTCTAAACCAATAAGATCAAATAATATCAAGTTCAAAACAGATAAAATACATGTGCAGATGTTATAACAGGCTTACTTCGTCACTTATCTAGAGCTTTCTTTCAAAGAAGTCGAGTGGCTTATTAACGTGACTGGGGTGTGTTGTCTCTAAGTGTCTTCCTAATTTGTTGGGTCTCGTGCTGTCTGCTGCCAGTGGTTTTAAACACAAAACACACACGGGTCTCTCCTCTGCCCCCACCATCCCCACCATGAATCCAAGTGCAACGTACAGTAGGCTTCATCATGTTTTCCTTTCGGCTGGATTAGGCTGAATGCCCCCCCAACTAACTTTTCAATTACAATAATTTTAAATTCTGCCTTACTGCAACTGCAATAATATGAGTTTTCTTTAGGAGTGATGTTTGGTCAGATATGTGCTCTAAACATTAAATTCCAAAAGGACTGGATGTACACCCATGAAGCCATTCGAACTATTATTATTGGACTTAAAAAGACATAGTCTTATTGTCATAGGTTCTTTTTTGTGACTGACACATTGGGGAAAATAGTCGTCAAAAGTCAAATCTTTGCTAGTTTTTAAAAAAGGTTATGATGTGAATCAGGAAGATACTGATAAGCATCCGGTGGTCTCCAGGTATTTTTTGGATTTTTAAGCAACATAGAACTTGTATTCTCCTGTTTTATGCAGATTGCAGTTTTATCTTATACATTATTTAAAAAAAAAAAAAACCTTTATTCTTCGAAAACTTGTCAATGTTTTAATTGTCTGAGTTTTACCAGTTTACAAGTTAGACCAACTTGTTTAAATAGAAAAACAACCACTTTAACAAACTACATCAATGTGTTACGTGCGGCTGTAGTGCACGTATGTGCGCGTGCGCCCGTGGCTGCTGGTGCTGCTCTCTCTCTCTCCCTGCCTTTCTCTCTCTCCCTCGCTCTCCCTGCTGCAGGAGGTTCCGCCCTGATTGAGCGTGAAGGTGACGTGCGACGGGATTGGCTGGCCGTGAAGAAGCGCGTCCTTTTAACCGGGCTGGTGAAACCCGGAAGCGCGCGTTGTTGCCTGTGGAGATGTGTGTTGTGTTGGAGATTGTGTTGAATATTGAGTGTAAAGCTATTGAGTCGCGCCGATATTTTGTGGGTTGTAGAGTGTTGGTTTCTTTTTTCTTTTGTTGCTACCTTTATTCTGCTTTTGTTGTAAATATTGTAAATAGTTTGTTTGGTTGTATATACTTTTTTTTCTTTCTCTTCGGAAGCAGTAGGGGTTGGGTGCCGTTTCCTTTAAAACCCATTTTCTCCTGTTTTTCTGTGTTAGTTAGGAAGTTAGGTTAGTTTATGTATTTTGTTTAAAGTTTTCTTTGGTAGGTTAGTTAGATTGCGGGAGGAGATAGGGGGAAGTTTTGTTTATTATTTTGGCCTTGGCCCAACCCTGAAGCTTAGAGCTTCCTGTGTGTGTGTGTGTGTGTGTGTGTGTGTGTCTGTGTGTGTGTGTAAAATAAAGACCACGCACTCTCTATCCTGTTGTAAAGGATTTCTTTTTTTATTTTCTTTTTTTGTTGCGGCCCTGAAACCTAGACTAAGGGGTCGTAACAAGTGGGGGCTCGTCCATTGCCCGGGCGTAACAAGTGGGGGCTCGTCCATTGCCCGGGCGTAACAAGTGGGGGCTCGTCCATTGCCCGGGCGTAACAAGTGGGGGCTCGTCCATTGCCCGGGCGTAACAAGTGGGGGGGCTCATCCGTTACTGAGAGTAACAAGTGGGACTCGTGTGTTGCCCCAGTAATAAGTGGGGACTGTCCATTTCAGAGCATACTCGGCTTTGGTTTGTTTGGCTGCCTTCTTAGGTTGGACAGTAGTGTAATAATGGCTTTTGATTTGATAGCTTTTACGCTTGATCCTACCTTAGAAGAATTTGACCGGTGTCGTAAGGATGACTTGTTCGGCATTGCAGAATTTTTTGAAATTGATGTGCCACGTAGAGGTCTGAAAAAGGAGATAAAAAAAATATTGCTTAGCACATTAATTGAGCAACAGATTTTACCTCAGGTGGCGGGAGAGTACACTGAGGATGAGGACGCTTCAACGCTGACGGAGGTCGACGGTAAGCCGTCGGTTGCGCCACAGTCACCCTCCACGCCCCCCAAGCATAAGGTAATGAAATCACCCACAATAACACCGATTGACAGATCAGAACAACTGTTGGTTCTGAAAACGAGGGAGGTAGAGCTGGAAATAAAACGAGAGGAAACGGAGACTCAAAGACTTCGGTTGCGGGAGCTGGAGCTTGAGATGGAGCGGGAGCATTTTCGGCGAGATTTCAGCCGGTTACACCGGGCTGAGAGCGCGCCGGAGAGTTCCCCTGCCTCTCCATCATTCGCTCAGTTGCCTGCAGCAGCTGCGCCGGGTTCTTCTTCTCTCGTTTCTGCCCCAGTTACTACTTCCCCACCCCAGTTTGATGTAAGCAAGCATATTGTTTTAGTACCTCCTTTTAGAGAGACCGAAGTGGATAGCTATTTTATAGCTTTTGAGCGTGTGGCGGCTACGTTACAGTGGCCAAGAGCAATGTGGGCTCTCTTGTTACAGTGTAAGCTGACTGGTAAAGCGCAGGATGTGTGCTCTGCGTTGCCTATTGAGCAAAGTCTGGATTACGACACGGTCAAACAGACGGTCCTACGTGCCTATGAGTTAGTGCCTGAGGCTTACAGACAAAAATTTAGGTCCCATAGGAAGGCAGATAGACAAACCTTTGTTGAATTTGCCCGTGAGAAACAAACATTGTTTGAGAAGTGGTGTGCTGCAACAAAAACTACCACTTTTGAAGCTCTTAAAGAGTTAATCTTGTTGGAGGATTTTAAAAATTGTATGTTTGAAAATGTTGTATTGCACCTGAATGAGCAAAAAGTCACTTCTTTGTCGGCAGCCGCTGTTTTGGCTGATGAGTTTGTGTTAACACACCGTACTGTATTCTCTCCTGTTATAAGAACTGATAAATTCGCTGCCCGTGGGGTTGAAGGGCAGGTGAAACCTTCAGCAGGCAGTGTGCAACCTGCAAGAGGGGGTGTTTTTAGAAGTTCTCAAAATCGTTCAGGAGGAGGTAGGGTCTGTTTTTATTGTTTAGCTCCTGATCATCTGATTTCAGACTGTGAGGCCTGGAAGAAGAAAAACACATCAGTAAAATCAAAGTCTGTGGTTTTTATAAAAAAACAAACAAATCAGATTTTACCTGAGCAAACGGTGGCAGCGTATAAGCCTTTTATGTTACAGGGGTGGGTGGCAGACAGCCCTGGAGGCGTGCGCAGAGCAGTGTCCATCCTGCGAGATACAGGTGCAGCGCAGACGCTAATGCTAGCTGGTACACTTCCACTGTCTCAGACCACCTATACGGGCACTGATGTTATTTTACGTGGAATCGGAGCGGGCTGTATCACAGTTCCACTTCATCAGGTACAGCTTGAAACAGAAATAGTGACTGGCGTAGTATCTGTGGGTATTTGTACCGAACTCCCTGTTGAAGGAGTTCAGTTAATTTTAGGAAATGATCTGGCAGGTGGTGTTGTTTTCCCTCGCAAAATTGTGACAGAAAGACCAGTGACTGATAATGATGATGTTGGTTCCAACTTGCCTACAGTATTTCCATCATGTGCAAAGGCAGGTCACCACCTTATACTCATGTGTTTATACTTTATGTGTTTAGGCTTAGGCATGATTGGGTATATTTTCTCCGTGGTATGTGCTTTAACGGACTGGTGGAGCACGTCCAAAATTTTTGCTTGGAGCGGGAAATGTTTTGGCGGACGCATGGTCGAGAGCGTAAAGGTTTTTAGTCAAAATAAGATTTTGACTTTTATGGGTGGGGGTGTTACGTGCGGCTGTAGTGCACGTATGTGCGCGTGCGCCCGTGGCTGCTGGTGCTGCTCTCTCTCTCTCCCTGCCTTTCTCTCTCTCCCTCGCTCTCCCTGCTGCAGGAGGTTCCGCCCTGATTGAGCGTGAAGGTGACGTGCGACGGGATTGGCTGGCCGTGAAGAAGCGCGTCCTTTTAACCGGGCTGGTGAAACCCGGAAGCGCGCGTTGTTGCCTGTGGAGATGTGTGTTGTGTTGGAGATTGTGTTGAATATTGAGTGTAAAGCTATTGAGTCGCGCCGATATTTTGTGGGTTGTAGAGTGTTGGTTTCTTTTTTCTTTTGTTGCTACCTTTATTCTGCTTTTGTTGTAAATATTGTAAATAGTTTGTTTGGTTGTATATACTTTTTTTTCTTTCTCTTCGGAAGCAGTGGGGGTTGGGTGCCGTTTCCTTTAAAACCCATTTTCTCCTGTTTTTCTGTGTTAGTTAGGAAGTTAGGTTAGTTTATGTATTTTGTTTAAAGTTTTCTTTGGTAGGTTAGTTAGATTGCGGGAGGAGATAGGGGGAAGTTTTGTTTATTATTTTGGCCTTGGCCCAACCCTGAAGCTTAGAGCTTCCTGTGTGTGTGTGTGTGTGTGTGTGTCTGTGTGTGTGTAAAATAAAGACCACGCACTCTCTATCCTGTTGTAAAGGATTTTTTTTTTTATTTTCTTTTTTTGTTGCGGCCCTGAAACCTAGACTAAGGGGTCGTAACAAATGGAAGACTTACCTTTTTGAGTCGATAGAAATTTGTCAACCCCAGAGAAATATGATTAATTGAGCCCACAACCAAAGGTGGGTAGTAATGAGTTACATTTACGCTGTTACATTTACTTGAGTAACTTTGTGAAAAAATCTTACCTCTATGAGGAGTTTTACTCTACCATACTTTTTACTTTTACTTGAGTAGATTTGTGGAGAAGAAACGCTACTCTTATTCCGCTACATTTGGCTCTACTCGATTTTATTTGGCTCTACTCGACCATTTATTCTACACATGCAGCCAGTAGATCTACCGAATGACTGTTTCACCAATCAGACGCAGTAACAATAACCACATGTAGTCAGACAGCATATATACTCAGCAAAAAACAGAAAAGTCCCTTTTCAGGACTGTGTATTTCAACAATAATGTTGTAAAAATCCAAATAACTTAACAGATCTTCATTGTAAAGGGTTTAAACAATGTTTTCCATGCATGTTCAACTAACCATAATCAATTAATTAACATGCACCTGTGGAATTGTTGTTAAGACGCATTTAAGGTCACAGTTCTAAAAAAACGCAGGACACTCAAGAGACTTGTCTACCGACTGTGAAAAACACCCAAAGAAAGATGCCCAGGGTCCCTGCTCATCTGCGTGAACCACGTGTAACAACACCCGCACAGGATGGGTACATCCGAATATCACACCTGCGTGACAGGTACAGGAAGGCCACGACAACTTCCCGAGTCACACCAGGAACACACAATCCCTCCATCAGTGCTCAGACTGTCCGCAGTAGGCAGTCCATGAGGAGGAGATGCACTGCAGTACTTGAAGCAGCTGGTGGCCACCAGATACTGACTGGTACTTTTGATTTTGAGCCTCCCTTCATTCAGGGACACATTGTGAAATTTTTTTTAGTTCATGTCTTATGGTGTTGACTCTTTTAGTGTTCATACAAATATTTACACATTAAGTTTACTGAAAGTAAAAACAGTTGAAAGTCAGAGGACGTTTCTTTTTTTTCCCTGAGTATATATGTATACGATGAAACAGTATCTCAGTGCTTGAGTATCACCTAATATTTTTTTTACTCATAATTGTGTAATATTTTGGATGACTACTTTTTACTTCTACTTGAGTAATATTATTTTGAAGTACAGCTACTCTTACCTAAGTACATTTTTGGCTACTCTATCTAGAACCAATACTAGTTTCATATTTGAATTACAAGTTGAGTTACCCTAATATTTGGACTGGGAACATGTTACAAGTTGACATCGTTATGTCAAAATCATATTTTTAAAATTATAATTTGGCCAGCAAATTTCACTAAAAGTTGAGTAAATTTTAAAAAGCTGTGCAAATTGTTACTTTTTTAATTAATTGATTTTCTTTTTTTTTTATGTTGTGGTGGCCTCTTTTTTGTCACAATGTAGTGGAGCCTGTGTTGACCCTTTCCCTGAGACTAATTCCCCCAAATTTTCTGTAAAACCAACTGCCAGAAACCTACAAGTAACTCTGTTCTCAAAGCTAGCTTTTTAAATTTTTAATTCCTGGACCTGGGTTAAGAACGCTTTAATGCATTACGCAAACCCACAAGAGAAATAAACCTCAAAATAAAATAAAAGGATTTTCAATGCCATCCAGCACCTTCCCTGATGGCATGGCCATGTTCCAGGACTCTGGAGCATTAAAGACTGGCTCTGGGTGTATGAGGAATCATTTTCCTACAGTACATCAACTGTGTGTGTAAGAAGGACAGTGTGTTAGAATAATTTTATGAGTTGTTTGTACTCTCTTGCTTGCTATTTAATTATTTAGTTTATGACAAAACAAGTCTTAATATCAAATGCACGTTAACTCATGTTATGTTTTTATAAGAAGACAGGCTAATTAAATTACAAGTAATATACCACCAAATGAACCTATACGCAAGCCTTAAGTGACTAGTAGTTTATTGTAAAATTGACTTCTGGAACATTTTTGGTCAAACATGCGTACAAAGCCAACACTAAAAACTTGCCGACTTTTTTGAAACAATTAAGCGGCTCTTAAAAGAGCCTTTGTGTAGATTAGACGGAGTATAATGTTTAAGCGCGCTCTCCGCGAATACGGCGGGCCAGCTGAATGTCCTTGGGCATGATGGTCACTCTCTTGGCGTGAATAGCGCACAGGTTGGTGTCTTCGAACAGACCGACCAGATAGGCCTCGCTCGCCTCCTGCAGGGCCATGACAGCCGAGCTCTGAAAGCGCAGGTCGGTCTTAAAGTCCTGAGCTATTTCTCTCACCAGACGCTGGAACGGCAGCTTACGGATGAGCAGCTCGGTAGACTTCTGGTAACGGCGAATCTCCCTCAGAGCCACAGTGCCGGGCCTGTAACGGTGAGGCTTCTTCACTCCGCCGGTAGCTGGCGCGCTCTTACGGGCAGCTTTAGTGGCGAGCTGCTTCCTAGGCGCCTTACCGCCGGTGGATTTACGCGCGGTCTGCTTGGTTCTTGCCATCGCTTACGAGCTGTCTATACTTCTTCAAAGAAAAACAGAATGAGTGACACGAGAGAGCGCGGCCTATTTACAGCCTAACGCTCGGCTGCGCTGATTGGGCGTCTTGAAAGCGCCGCCTGTCATTGGTCCCAACGTGTTATGTCACCCCGTAACGTAACGAGCTTCACTTTTATTGGCTTCTCTTCTCCCACCGACTTGGTTTAAAACTCCATTATCTTTATGCAAAACCGAGCGCGCTTTAAAACAAAATTCATCGAATTTTGTTTACAAGGGTATACATCGCTTTGTACATATACGTCTCAAAATGGTTACATTTATGATGCAACGTTAAAACATGGTAGCAAATGTCATGCACATTTCCTTTTTTTTTTTTTTTTTTTTTTACCATAGTTTTACTTTTTATTCTTATTCTAAAATCTCCAAGGGGGTTTAGTAGTTTTAGTTCCTAAATGACTTACATTATTAGATCTTTACATGTATTTATTCCATACTAATCTTTATACTTCGCAACAGCTCAAAATATTGTCTGCTAATTACAACTTTCACATGGGCTAGTATAAAGTGTCCCCCGGACTGGAGAACTTTGGTCACCCTCATAAATAAAATTCCGATCTCATCTTCTTAATCACAATTCTGCTAAATTAGATAAAACGTTCACATATTTAACTGAACTGATACGGTGGAATTACTGATGTTAGCGGTTACACATATAGAAGAGATCTCAAATGAACAACCTTGGAAACTCTTTCAGGTAACCTCTTATTACAAAAAATACATATAATTCCTCTAAATTTACGTATTACAACAGTGTTTCTTAACTGATAAGGAAAAAGCACTTTTAAAGAAAAATTGGGTGGCTCTTAAAAGAGCCTTTGGATACTGAAACACAGCAGTGGGTGAATCTACTTTGTCTTGGCCGGCTTCTCGGTCTTCTTGGGCAGAAGCACGGCCTGGATGTTGGGCAGCACACCACCCTGAGCGATGGTCACTCCTCCGAGCAGTTTGTTCAGCTCCTCATCGTTACGCACAGCGAGCTGCAGGTGCCGGGGGATGATACGGGTCTTCTTGTTGTCGCGGGCGGCGTTACCAGCCAACTCTAGGATCTCAGCAGTCAGATACTCCAGCACAGCGGCCAAGTAGACCGGAGCGCCGGCACCAACGCGCTCAGCGTAGTTCCCTTTACGGAGAAGCCTGTGGACTCGGCCCACGGGGAACTGCAGTCCGGCTCTGGATGAGCGAGTCTTGGCCTTAGCACGAGCCTTTCCACCGGTTTTGCCTCTTCCAGACATAATTCACTACGTCAACGTGTTCGAACAGAAAGTGTTAACACTCGTTCTCTAGCGCTCTCTAATATAGCCTAAACTGCTGCATCCTCATTGGCTGCAATCGTTGTGACAAACCAGCCAATCACTAACACGCCATTGAATTCCGACTTCTCTCCAACTCCGCCGCTGTCTCATCAAAAGATAAAAGAAAAATAAAGTTTTGATGTTTTCATTTTACACGCATTATTAACACTTATAACATGTATTGATAGAAAAGACTTATGGTACAGGTTAAACTTCATTCAAATATGTAAGTACTGCAAAAGTTTTATTAATTTCTGTCCAGCCCGTTTTGCCTGATGACACACACTAAAATACCCAGTGCTGATTTAACACTTTTAGACTTTGAGTCCAACTAGACTAATCTAAACACTGCTTGGTGTTAATTCAACACTCCAATTGGTAATTAAGCACCAGGGAATTTGCTGTGCACTTAACTGCTCATAACTTCATGTCTACTCAACAGTTTGGATCAGGGACTATCTGACCATTTTGATTCATACACATTCAAATTCTGTACAAACTTAAATAATTCTTTTGATTGTGTAAAGCTGCTTTGGGACAATGCCACTTGTTAAAAGCGATATACAAATAAAATTGAATTTAAATAGAGTTGTATTAAAAACCTCGTATATTTCCAAATAACATGCATTTCAATATACTCTTACATGACTAGACTGAAGTGTAAACTTTAACAAATTATCGAAATCATAAGAATCTTATAGTATTAAACAACATGGTTATTCTATTCATGTAGTTGGACAAAAAAATGGGTTATTGCTCATTAAATGACAACGTGGGTGGCTCTTAAAAGAGCCGTTTAGGGGGAACTATGAAAGAAATAAACTTAACATGTTTACTTCTTTTTAGGAGCTGCCTTTTTCGCCTTGGGCGCTTTAGGCTTGGTAGCCTTGGATGCTTTGGGCTTGGCAGTCTTGGGCTTAACCGCCTTCGCCTTCTTGGGGCTCTTCGCTGCCTTTTTAGGGGTCGCCGGCTTTTTCGCCTTCTTGGGGCTCTTGGTGGCTTTTTTGGCGGCAGCGGCGGGTTTCTTTGCCTTCTTAGGAGACTTCTTGGCGGCGGCGGCGGGTTTCTTGGCCGCTACCTTCTTGGGCTTCTTCGCCGCTGCGGGCTTTTTGGCGGCCGGCTTCTTCGCTTTGGGTGCGGTTTTCTTGGCTTCGCTCTGCTTCTTGTTCAGCTTGAAAGAACCAGACGCGCCGGTGCCTTTGGTCTGAACCAAGACCGCTTTTTTCACCAGATTGTTGACAGCGAGCTTGACGCGGGACTTGTTCTTCTCCACATCGTATCCACCGGCAGCCAGAGCTTTCTTCAGGGCAGCGAGAGACACGCCATTCCTCTCCTTGGACTCGGAAACCGCTTTGACGATCAGCTCGCCGACGCTGGGCCCGGCTTTCTTTGGCCGCGAAGCTGCTTTCTTCTTGGGCGCTTTGGCCGGCGCGGCGGCGGGCGCGGGAGCCACTTCTGCCATCTCTCTCTCTCAGGGATCTAAGTAGAATAAACGAGTGTAACGCTGAGCGCGCAGTAAAACACTGGAACCTCCCTCCCCTCTGATCTTAAAGCACACATGAGAGCGGTGTAGACTCAACCAGGCAGCCGCTGAATGACTGAGCTTCCGTCACACGATAGCGAGTGTGTTTTCTCCGGACATTTCTCTGCGAATATCCGAGTCCTGACAGCAGACCTCAAGCGTTCAAGCACACGTTTAGTGAGAAAGGCCTTTCCTCCATCTTCCGAGGCCCGACACGGTCAGTTAGACAGCCGCACTCTCGCGCAGTAGCCATAAACGTGCGCCGCGCGCCTGCAGCTCGAGCCGGCGGACTGCGCATATCGTGCGTGTCGTGTGTAAAAACCGGACAAAAACAGGTCGCACCGCTGTAAGAACTCTGGTCCGAACTGAAGGCGAGTCCTGTCAGTGAGCCTGATGTGTGAGCACTGGCCGAGCGCTGTGTGTGGGATATGAAACAGAGCTTGTTTTGGCCTGTGTAAAGCACAGCTTAGGGAGACACAGGTTGAGAGAGCCAAAGTGTGTGTGTGTGTGTGTGTGTGTGTCAGGTGTGGGGGGAGGTTTTGTTTATTTTTTTGTTAGCTAGCACTCATCTAATCTAATAGTCCCTCACTATTCCATTCTATGATCACATGGCTGACCTTCAGTTAGTACAGTGATTCACTGTTGCACGTGACTGTCCTGTTTATCACATGTTTTTAATTTCTTGTCGACATATGAAGCTGGACATCAAACTACAATCACAATATGATGAAAATGATAAAATACGTGTGAATACGTAATGAGATGACTCGGGATGGGTAGAAAAATACAGAACAGATGGAGAGAATTAGCGTAGTTGCCATTCAGGATAGATGTACTGAAGTATGGAGTTATGGGTTGAGTTACGCGTATGCCAGATTAAAGAGACGCGTCTTGAGTCTACTTTTAAACTGGGAAACTGTGTCTGAGCCCCGAACACTGTCTGGAAGGCTATTCCAAAGCTTTGGAGCTAAATATGAAAATGCCCTACCCCCTTTTGTAGATTTTAAAATTCTGGGAATTACCAGAAGTCCAGAGTTTTGTGATCTTAAGGAGCGTGGTGGATTATAGCGTTTTAGAAGACTGGTTAGGTATGTGGGAGCTAAACCATTTAAAGCCTTGTATGTAAGTAATACTATTTTGTAATTAATTCTAAACTGAACAGGTAGCCAGTGCAGGGATGATAATATTGGGGTTATATGATCATATTTTCTGGATCTAGTGAGAACCCTGGCGGCTGCATTTTGGACTAACTGTAGCTTGTTTATTGAGGATGCAGGACAACCACCTAGTAATGCATTACAATAGTCCTGTCTGGAGGTCATGAATGCATGAAAGCTGGGTTTTTTTTTTGGGGGGGGGCAATAAGCAAGATCTCCATCTTATCTGAATTTAGTAAAAGAAAGTTATTGGTCATCCAATCTTTTATGTTCTGGACACACTCAAATAATCTAGAAAATTTAGGTATCTCGTCTGGTTTTGTTGAGATATATAATTGGGTATCATCAGCATAACAATGGAAAGGATTTTATTAAAGGATTTGCTGAGAACAACAAGAACATAAAGTCATCTCCTGGACAATTGACAAGTGAGCAGTCTTCCCCATGATTATGGTTGAGTATACTAAACTACTTAGAAAGAGAAACACACACACTATATTTGAAAATGAAATATTCAGTTATTTTAAAATATTAGAATTTTTTAAAAAAAATTCATAAACATCAAAGGCAAACTAAAAATATTTTACTTCAGTTCTAATGAATCTACCATAAATCAGAGTACAACTTTTTAAATAAAAAATAAATTCACACAATATTCTTCTTTCTTTCTTTCATTCACATTGTGACGGCGACTCATTATACTTCCGGTTTTCGAATGTCTTGGCGGTTAGCTGGTGATAGTTTGTACCTACGCTCTGTTCTCTTTGTGTGTTGTTTTTATTTGACGGTGCTACGTGTTGGTTACTACTTCTTCGCCCAGTACGAGTTGTTGGACTTACAGTATCTCCGATTCACGGTGTCGAGTCGAGGTTAGTATGCCCCAGGGGCTACAGTGGTGTGAAAAACTATTTGCCCTCTTCCTGATTTCTTATTCTTTTGCATGTTTGTCAGACAAAATGTTTCTGATCATCAAACACATTTAACTATTAGTCAAAGACAACACAAGTAAACACAAAATGCAGTTTTTAAATGATGGTTTTTTATTATTTAGGGAGAAAAAAAAAATCCAAACCTACATGTCCCTGTGTGAAAAAGTGATTGCCCCCCTTGTTAAAAAATAACTTAACTGTGGTTTATCACACCTGAGTTCAATTTCTGTAGTCACCCCCAGGCCTGATTACTGCCACACCTGTTTCAGTCAAGAAATCACTTCAATAGGAGCTACCTGACACAGAGAAGTAGACCAAAAGCACCTCAAAAGCTAGACATCATGCCAAGATCCAAAGAAATTCAGGACAACAAAAAGGAGAACAAAAGTAACTGAGATCTATCAGTCTGGTAAAGGTTATAAAGCCATTTCTAAAGCTTTGGGACTCCAGCGAACCACAGTGAGAGCCATTATCCACAAATGGCAAAAACATGGAACAGTGGTGAACCTTCCCAGGAGTGGCCGGCCGACCAAAATTACCCCAAGAGCGCAGAGACAACTTATCCGAGAGGCCACAAAAGACCCCAGGACAACATCTAAAGAACTGCGGGCCTCACTTGCCTCAATTAAGGTCAGTGTTCACGACTCCACCATAAGAAAGAGACTGGGCAAAAACGGCCTGCATGGCAGATTTCCAAGGCGCAAACCACTTTTAAGCAAAAAGAACATTAAGGCTCGGCTCAATTTTGCTAAAAAAAACATCTCAATGATTGCCAAGACTATCATTAGTCTAAAATACCTTGTGGACCGACGAGACAAAAGTTGAACTTTTTGAAAGGTGCGTGTCCCGTTACATCTGGCGTAAAAGTAACACAGCATTTCAGAAATTTTTTCAAGCCCCACTTGTCAACAAAATGATAAAGAAATCGGCCAAGTTTACTATTTATTGAAATATTAGTTTCTAAGCCAATAAGATTAAATAACACCAAGTTCAAAACAGATAAAATACACGCGCAATTGTTATAACAGGCTTATTCGTCACTTATCTAGAACTTTCCTTCAAAGAAGTCGAATGGCTTATTAACGTGACTGGGTGTGTTGTCTCTAAGGCTACGTTTACACTGTCAGGTAAATGTGTCCCAATTTTGTTTTTTTGCTCAGATGTGACACATATCGCATATGTTCTATGTCTCTATAAACAGGAAAAAAAACGCATGCATTCCGACATTTCGAGATTTAGGGATCATCGCAAAATGCCGCACACCAACAAAAAGCGTAGAACGATATTGATCTTCCCTTCTGTTCAGCGCCTGAAGGATCAAAAAGTAACTTTATTGCCACACTGGAAACTAGAAATGACTGGTACTGCCTGATAAAATATAAATTTTTAACAAAAATACAGAAACATCTGCATACACATTGGAATAAATGAAATTACATATATAATACCGAATGTTTCCTTATATATTGTTCCTCTGGAATTAACATGCCGACGTTAAACCGTTATTGTTGCACTATGGTTCCACTTTTTCTCTGATGTTATTTTAATTTACTTTATACAGTATTATTATTATTATTATTTTTTTTTTAATTTAGTCCTGTCCAATTCTTTTTTTCCCCGATTTTCTTCCCAATCTAGTCGTGGCCAATTACTCCCCGTCACTAGGGGTCTCCCACACACATCAAGGCTACTACAACCACTCAGTCGGGAGGACGAAAGCTATCCCGTGTTTCCTCCGAAACACGTGACGCGAGCCGACCGCATCTTTTCGAACTGCTCGCTCACGCACCGTTAGGGGCGGAGTAACACACTCGGAGGAAAGCGCTAGCCGCTCCTTCCGTGTGCGCGAGCTCACAGACGCCCTTGATTGGCTGTAGCGCCGTGACTAATGTGGGAGCACAAGTACCTCTCATCCCTCCCCCCTGAGAGAGCTCGGCCAATCAGCTCTCTCTGTGCCTCCGGCTGTGAGAGGAAAACAGCATCACCCGGGGTTCGAACCAGCGATCTCCGGATGATAGGGCGAGCGCTTTACCACTGCGCCACTCGGAGGCCTATACAGTATTATTGATCCATTTCTTTGCGTGTGTTTGTTTAGGTTCGAGTGTCCGATCTTTATTGTCAAAAAAGAAAAGCATGAATTTGAATAGGTACTATCCTATTATTTTCCACTAATTCCCTCCTTTTCAATGCGCCCCACCTGTCATGTCTGTATTCCCCACTAGTGGGGCGCCACACACTTTGAGAACCATGGGGTTAGTCAGTGTAGTTAGTGGGCATCCTACGCCCAGATTTTGTTTCGTGTTGTTTATTAGATCAGATTGACTGCCGCATAAAAGTTAGAAGGTGTTTTGTTTTATTTATTTCTTTGCTTTAAGCTCCGCTTATGGCTCTCATCATTGAATTTGCAGTTTAAATATTTATGTAAATATGATTTCCTTCTTCATCTAAACTTTTGGTTCCCACTGTAACTATGGAGCAATTGGGTTTATTGTTATACATTACTTACTAAAGTTTACTGACGCTCATCGCAAGTCTCGAGTTTGCAGAGTAAGAATTAAATAGGAAACAGTAACACTTGGATAAAAAACACTTATGTACTGGTTACAACATTGATTAGCTACTCAAGCTTTTACATCTCTGGTGCAAAAACACGTTCATCATCCAAACTGCACACACAGCTTCCCCAAAGCGATTTTTAACTTTTTGCCATTTTATTCTATCTGCTGATGTATATGGCCACTTTAGCCTGACCTAAGAATAAATTGATCAGATGACACTTCAACCTTTTTTTTTCGGCGCACTGATTGGTGGAGAGACGGAGTGACGGATGGAGGTTACGCGACGCAGACGCTGCTAATCGGTAATTCAAACGTAAACACGGGATGAGCAGATAATTCTAATTTATCTCAGCTCTTTTCTAAAGATTTCTCGTTGTGGCCCGATATAAACTCATGCGTTAGCCTTCATCATTTATTGTCTGTGTGCTTGTGTTTCCATCTAAACATGTTGTGTTTCTGGTGTTTCATGTTGTATGTGTTTCACCGTAATTTGCAAATAAATTCTTTAAAAATTCTGCAATGCGATTTTCTAGATTTTTTTTTTCTTATTTTATCTCTCATAGTTGGGGTATACCTACAGTATGATAAAAATTTACAGGCGCATGCGCGTGTACATGTATTGCCCTCCCTCATTGCCCGAACACTTTTTCATTTACGGAGGCAGAGATATTGATCCTTTCTCAATGCAGCGAATTTCTCTGTGCAAATTAACAATAATTTCCATGAATGAAAAGGAGGAAAAAAAAAAGGTGGAGCTGAAAGTTACGCAAAAAGAGGAAAAAAGCTTTAGAGGTAAATGCTGTGAAAACATTCAGATGAACAGATTATGGCTTCGTTGTGAAGGAAAGTACCAGTTCCGGAGGCTCTGATGGTCAGGGACAGCGAGTCTGGATCCAGCAGCCCAGCACATCCCACATCATAATACACTGGCTCATTAAAGTGGAGATTCATTTTTAAAACCACATACTAGTATAAAAATATAAAGAAAGAAAAAAAAGGATCACTGAACATATATTGGGTCATATTTGTAAATATTTTATTATACAAATTAAAGATCAATAAGACAACATATTACGATCCGCCACGCCTACTTCGATCAAAGGATGCAGGCTGCTTGTCAGTACCGCGTATTATGAAAAATACAGCTGGGGGCAGAGCTTTTTCTTACAAAGCCCCAAAGTTATGGAATAGTCTTCCAAATAGTGTTCGGGACTCAGACACAGTCTCAGTGTTTAAGTCCAGGCTAAAAACCTATTTATTTAGCCAAGCATTTTTATAAATAGATTAGCCTTAGGTAAAGGAGCAGATCTGGGGGACTCATGGACGTAGAGTATTATGGTGAACTGGTATGTTTGGATGCTGTCTTCCTCACTCTCATTGATCACTCAGGTTTGCTGACGGTGAGGTGATTGTTTGCTTTACATCTCAGAAAGCCCTCATGTTTGTGTTTCCTTCTGGCTCTCCCTTTTAGTTATGCTGTCATAGTTAGTCCTGCCGGAGTCTCTGCTTGTACTCTACAGTTAATATACATTCACATTATACATTGTGTGACTGTGACCGTACCTAACTGCCATCTCTCCTCTTCTTCTCTTCCCCCCCCCTCTTTCTTTTTCCTCTCTCCTCCTGTCCCCCCCTTTCACTCTTTCTCTCTCTCTCTGTCGAGCTACACATGTCGTTCCTGAGCTGCCAGTGATCCAGACTCCCTCTGCCCTCCGGACCAGTCTGACCCATCCTGATGCCCCGTGTGTCTCTCTGGGATGCGTCTGGTGTCTGGGAATGATTCTCTCTACCTAGAAAATGGTTCTGGCCTTGACTGGTGTTGGCAACTGTTTCTCTGGGGACTTGACAGTTCGATAGTTTAGGACTGGAACGTCCTACAAGTCTACCTGGGTCTTCAATAACTACCTGGACTCCATATTAACATCAATTAACTACACACTGTATAAATGCAGATCATTTACTGCTTTCTGTTTCACCCAAATGAGGATGGGTTCCCTGTTGAGTCTGGTTCCTCTCAAGGTTTCTTCCTATTACCATCTCAGGGAGTTTTTCCTTGCCACTGTCGCCCTCGGCTTGCTCACCAGGGACAAACTGACCATTTTGATTCATACAAATTCACATTTCATACAAACTTAAATAATTCTTTTGACTATGTAAAGCTGCTTTGCGGCAATGAAAATTGCTAAAAGCGCTATACAAATAAAATTGAATTGAATTGAATTGAACAACATATAAAACTAGGTATAAAGACAATATTTTCAGTGACCAGTAGCACCAGTTCCACAGAGTCCCAGGAGGCTTATAAACAGTTTGACAGTAAAATAAGACATTTTGGCAGTAATGTAATGTAAGGCCACCAGCACCGATCGGTGCATAGGGCAACGAGAGTTCTCAATTGTAGAGGACTTTGCTGTTTCCGTAGCAACTGTTTTTTTCCAGGGCGGATTGCTAGCCCTACGCCCAACCCTTCTCCTCTTTCATCCAGCACTTGGGAACCGGCAACAGCGGCGCTCTAGACCTCCGGCTGCAAGAAGTTAGAGCCTCACCCGGAAACTGAACCAGTGATCTCCAGACAATAGGGCGAGCAGTTTACCACTGCGCCACTCGGAGGCCCACATTTTGGCAACTTATTGAGTCACAAGAGTATTAAAAACCTATTCATCATTCAAAGTTATTCAGATCAGTGTAAAGTTAGTATGATTTTGAAAGTGCTATAACTCCACCTGGCACAGTTTCATTCCAGTGGAACAATCTGACCACATGTGCAGTGCCATGAAAATGTATTTGCCCTTTTCTGATTTGTTTTTCTTTGCATATTTGTCACACGTGTATGGATGGACATTCACCTAAACACTTTATGAGAAAAAGATAAATTGGCCACCGTCTGTAGACACCCTCTGATTGGCATCACCTGGGAGCATTTAACTGCCAAGCAAGCAGAGAGTGAGAGAGTACAACACAGGAACCAGACAGCCACACCCAAAGGGCGGGAAAAAACAACACCCCAAATGAATATTTATATGCATACATCCCTAGAGATGTAACAGTAAGATACACCACTCATCAGTGTATACGATACACCACTCATCAGTGTATACGATACACACCACTCATCAGTGTAAGCTGAAAGTGCAGCAGGTCACTGTGCTGCCGTACTGTGTATGACTGTGTATGACTGTGTATGTGACAAATAAAATTTGAAATTTGAATTTGAAGGTCAGTGATGATGAACCAGTGCCTGCTGATGATGACCAACACCTCTCCCCTGATCTAGAGTTGAGTAAAAAGATCACAATCAATCTGAACACGTAAGCTGGAATAAAATCAGATGTTTTCTCTCTCTAATTCTTTGAATTAATATTAACTACCATAATAACTAAAATGAGTAACTGGTTTACTAGCATGAGCTAATGCTGCTATTGATTTTATTTCAGCTTACCTGTTCAGTTTTATTGCCATTCCTCTTAAAATATTGTCTTTATAGATTTATATGTTGTTTGTCTTGATGTTCTTTTCTTTGTTTCTTTGTTTTACTAATATGACCAAATATATGTTCGGTGATACTTCAAATAATATGTTTAATTAGCATGGATTTCTGTATTGTGTTTTATACTAGTAACTGGTGTTAAAATATTTCTCTCTACATTAATGAGCCAATGTATTATGATGTGGGCTGCTGTGGGCCAGGAAGACCAGGGCCACTTTTTGCTCCCAGTCCACCCCTGGCTATGGGCACTATGGGAGTACCACTATGGGAGGAAACCCACCATGCACGGGGGGAACATGCAAACACCAACACACAGACCCCAGTGGGAATCGAATCTGGACCCTGTAAGTGCAAGAAGAAAATGCTAACCGCTAAGCCACGAGCGGCCTAGATTTGATTACCAAAATGAATACTGAAATTTTTTTTGTCTAATCACAACTGTTTCATTGGAACAACCTGTTGAGGGTGAATTATAATTAGTGTTAGTCAGAAAAATTACACACAGTAGGTCATTCCCATGAAACGTATGATGTGAAGATAAAAACACTAAAATGATATTCTATGCAATGTGGTTAAAGATTGAATTATTATTATTATTATTATTATTATTATAATTATTTTAACTTTAACTAGTTTTCAAATTTAGAAAAATATTAGCAAAGAAAACATTCTATATGACATTTAATAATCAGGATGGTGCCCTACTTTATTCACTTTATTCATCTTCTATACTCACTCACTTCACCGCCTTTACGTACCTGGAGGAAAGTAACTAAGCATAGGAAGAACATGCAGACAGTGTGAATTCAGATCTGAGGTGGGAATCGAACCCTCGTCCCCACAGTGCCTAACCCAAGTATAACAGTGTCAAATTTTCCCAAAGCAAAATACCATGTTAAATTCATTATCTCTTCTCAAAAAGAGGATAACACTACACAAACTCATGGCAAATGTAAGAGGCAGTTTATTCTGCTGCGTGAATTCAATACAAACAGAACAATAGGTTGACTCTGTTATTAAAGCAAATTAATACATTTATATACTAGATTTATATTTATAAAATCAGAAATTAAAACGTAAATGGCGTCAAACTAAATTGTTAGTATTTCAAATAGCATGGAAGGAGAGCATCCTGAACTATAGAAAAGCTCTTAGTGTAGCTAGATCAACATATCTCTCCACTCTTATAGAAAATAACAAAAATAATCCTAGATTCTTATTTAATGCTGTAGCCAAATTAATCAGAAATAAGACCACTGCAGAAATCTCTACAACAACATTGTGTAATAGTGAGGACTTCATGAACGTTTTTAATAATAAAATTGTAAATATTAGGCATAAAATTGAGGTTTTGAAACCGAACAATGTAATTGATGCAGATGTTAATCTAGCCATGTCAGATCAGAACCTAGAATACTTTACTCCCCTTGAAGAGAATGAACTAATTTCACTCATCTCTTCTGCAAATTCATCAACCTGTATATTAGATCCTGTACCGACACATTTTCTTAAACAGATAGTACCAGCAATAACAGAACCCCTGTTGAGAATAGTTAATTCCTCACTCAGCATTGGGTATGTTCCAAAATCTTTTAAATTACCAGTTATTAAACCGATTATGCTCTCTATGGTGCAGGAGTAAAAGTTCCTGAGCACCTTGGAGGGCGGTCCGAAGTCTCTCAAGCGTCTGAGGTGGTAGAGACGCTGTCGGGCCTTTTTCACCATGGTGTTGATGTGACAAGACCATGACAGGTCCTGCGTGATGTGAACACAGAGGTATTTGAAGCTGTCCACTCTCTCCACTGGGCTCTCGTTGATGACGGGGGTCTGGTACAGTAGTTCATCTCCTGCTTAGTGCTGAAGTCCACTTTCAACTCCTTTGTCTTACTGACGTTTAGAAAGAGGTTGTTCCTCTGGCACCAGTTCTCCAGATTCCTAATTTCCTTCAGGTAGGCCGTCTCGTTGTTATCAGAGATCAGGCCCACCACAACGGTGTCATCAGCAAACTTAATTATGGTGGTGGAGCTGGTAGTGGCCACACAGTCATATGTGTACAAAGAGTACAGCAGGGGGCTCAGAACACACCCCTGGGGGGCTCCAGTGCTGAGAGTGATGGAGGCTGTGATATGTCCACCCATCCTTACTGCCTGTGGTCTGCCAGTTAGGAAGTTGGGATCCCCTGACACATACAGTGGATGAGCTGAGTCCCAGGTGTTCCAGCTTGGTGGTGAGTGTAGAGGGAATTATTGTATTAAATGCAGAGCTGTAGTCGATGAAGAGCATTTTAACATAATTCCCCCCTTCTAGTGTCCAAGTGAATAAGTGATGTGTGGAGGAGATGAGAGATGGCATCGTCTGTGGAACGATTTGGATGGTAAGCGAACTGTAGAGGGTCCAGGGTGTCGGGTAGTGAAGAAATGATGAAGTCTCTGACCAGGCGTTCAAAGCACTTCATCACTACTGAGGTGAGGGCTACAGGGCGATAGTCATTGAGAGAAGCAGGGTGGGGTTTATTCGGGACAGGAACATTGATGGACTCTTTGAAGCATGTGAAGATCACCGACTTAGATAAAGAGATGTTAAATATCTCAGTAAACACAGGTGCTAGCTTGTCTGCACAGGCTCTGAGAATACGACCTGAGATGCGGTCTGGTCCTGCTGCTTTGCTGGTGTTCACTTTCTTGAAAGTTCTCCACACGTTATGCTCGGAAATGATGAACGCGTTTCCAGTGCTGGCAGTGTCTTCCTGTCTGCAGCTGTTAGCGCTGCTAGCATTAGCATTGCTAGCGTCTTTAGCTGCAGCCTTGAAGCGAGCATAGAAAGTATTCAGCTCGTCTGCCAGAGTCGCATCCGCGTTCGTCATGCCGGATTTTGTTGCTTTATAATCCGTAATTTTTCTTAGTCCCTGCCACAGGCTCCTAGAGTCACTCTGTTGGAGTTGTGACTCTAGTTTCCTTCTGTAACGCTGTTTCGCCTCTTTTAGTTAAAAAGTTGAAAAACAGGGATGAGCTTTTGTCTCTCTCTCACACACACACACACACACACACACACACACACACACACACACACACACACACTATCAGAACGTTCTGTTATAGTTTTTATAAGTTTGACCAAACCCCTGTGCCATAGAGATCTGTCGATAAATAAATAAATAAGTAAATATCTTTAAATAAAATTTTAACAATAAATTTTATCCAATATGTTAAAACAATATTTTTTACTTATTTTCCTTCTACCTGTCTCAGTCCCTGGCTAAATCTGACGTGTGATCACCGCTAGTCCTGGGCTAACTGTCCCCACCTTGGGGACAAAATGTATTAAACTTCACAGAACGGAACAATCATTCCCAATGGGAAAATGCTCTAAAACGCTGGAACCTTAAAGGTCCCACACATCCCATTTTTCATTAAATGTTAATATGATTTTTAGGGTCCTAATGAAAAGTTTGTATTATACGTTAATTAAAAAATTTAAAGGATTGTGTAAAAAAAACACTACTTTTACCTGGTAAAAACTAGCTCTGTTCTCAGCAACCTGTTTCAGTACATGCTAATTTAAATGCTTATGACCTCTGCTGAGTCACCCCCCCTCCAAGTTCTGTGGGGCGTGTCTTCACAACACACGTGGGGTATAGCCACGGAAGTGTAGTCCAGTGCGGGCAATGCTTTGGACTGCATTACCCACAAAGCATTGCCACAACGCAGTGCTTTGTAATGCAGTCCAAACTGGAAAACGCTGTAATATAGAGCCTGAGCCTGTTTTCTTCAGTCGTTTTTGGTTTGATTTAAGTACGGAACCTACGCGGAAGTTTGTAATATCGCTTGACAACGCAGAAATTAAAAGAATGGACATGCATCGACTCGATTTGTCTTTCTCATCACTGCATGGGCATGAATTAACGGGCTGTTGCGCTGCCGCGAGCAACAACAACATAAAGCGGAGAAGCTTACTGAGAGAGATACGGACGCGATGTGTTTACTGATGTGTTTACATGACTTCTTAATCTTCGACAGACATCGTTATAAACCATCTAATGTAACAAAGGTAAGCATAATATAGTTTTCCGACTACATACACAGTTTGCAACTAGACAATCACCTTAATGCATTGTTTATTATAAACAGACGATTAGGGATTATATAGAGACGGATGTACATAGAGAAGAAGCCATAACCATGTTGTATGAGAGTGTAAGTTAACTTACACTCCGCATTCATCGTGTTTATTAGAAAAGGCGATCTAGAAAGAGTCATAGAAAAATAAATCACACTCACCAAGCCTGGTGAAGATGAAGCAGGAACACGAAGCGTTAGTACAGATCCATTTTTTAGGATAATAATAAATGAAAAGAAAACCACTGGGCGGCTCTTTATCATCGTAGAGTGGTTGTGTACGCACTCTCCCAACACACAGTTCAGTCCAAACAGCTTGAAAAAGTGCATGTAGGCCTGTATGACCCCTTTAAGGCTTAAACCACACATGAGAACATTGTAGACTCAGCCCACTGTTCCGGGGAACCAGTATCACTACCAGGGTACCTACTGTACACCAACACTGTGTGCGCAAATGAGGATTGTGACGGATTCCCTTTCATTTTAGTGTGTTTATCAGCATCTTTAGGTAAACAAATAACCTGAATGCAAACGAATCAGATGTCTTTTCACTTTTTCTGTATTTCTGATGCTAATTCAGACGTTTTAAATTACTGCAAAAGTCTGGTTTCCTGGGCAAAACACACATCACGACTAATTCTGTAAGACTTTACATAGGGTCGCGGTGTGACGATAGATGTGATATTAATTTTTTTAAATTATATTTAAAATTATACCTTTTTATTTGAATACCTTTGTAATTGATTGTAGCGTGTAACTCATGTGTAGACTCCCTACTCGTGATAGTAACTGCTAACCACAATACTCTGCTGTGTATCAGACACACAGGTACAGCAGTCCGAGAACACCACACACACAGTTATTCATGTGTAACCACGTATCTGAATGACTTTTTGCATCTCACACACATCTTACACACATATGATGGGGACATACATACATCATTAGCATAAGTCAAGGTCACGACGCGTATTATAACAGCATTATTATAACTGACAATAACTGCCGTTTGAGAGACGATGTAGCATGAAGGCATGTGGTACATGAGCTGATGGTAACTTCCACAGACGCCCTGATTAGGTAGTGTCACTATGATTGACAGATGGCAGATGTCTTTTCAAATTTTACGATTTTAGCCAGTAGAGGGAACTATTTATTTACACGTGTGTTAAACACTGACTAAACTGCCACTGTGGTGTGTGTGTGTGTGTGTGTGTGTGTGTGTGTGTGTGAATACAATTATGTACAATTATATTTACTCAAATGTGACCATGTAAAATGTAAATGTTAATTAAAGGTCTTCCTTATGTAAATTGTTATCTGGATGAGATTCTTGTTACTGGGCGGACTGAATCTAAACACTTGGAAAACCTGAATACAATCTTTGGACGCCTGGAGGAGTTTGGCTTGCATGTTGAAAGAGGGAAATGTGACTTCTTCAAGTACTCACTGGAATATTTGGGTCACATAATTGATGCTGAAGGGTTGCACAAGTCGCCTGAAAAAGTGAGTGCCATTGGTAATACTCCAACCCCATCAAACATTACACAGCTGAGATCATTCCTTCGCCTGTTAAACTATTATGCACTGTAAAAAATGATAAATACTGTACTACCCTTGCAAATAGTCTACCATTTACCTATTATTTTTGTCATCAAGTTTAATTATATAATAATGAGTAAAATTCACCCACACTACCTAATTATAAACCTAAAAAAACGTTGTAATATATACCCCAAAACATTGGCTCTGTTGTAAGCATGAGCTATTTGAGGCACATGTTCATTTGTCAAGCTTCTCGGCTGAATGTAAGATATGTTTGTAACATGCTGTCTGTTTATCATATCATGAAAGCAAAGGGTAACATTTATTCTTATCTCTCATAAGATTTGTGGTCATTGTTGTATGTTTGCTGAGGAGTTCACATTTGTAGCTTTCTTTAGGCAAACATTTGTCATAACAAGCTAGCTGAGCTAATGGTAATGTACAGGAGAAAAAGTATTTTTCCCCGCATTAGTTAGGTATAAGTGGTACGGGAAAAAACACAATTTCAAACGTTTTACCGGGAATATAATACTGACTCGTATTTTATGCCTGTAAAGTAATAAAGCACAAACTGTTTAAAGTTCCCGAAACATTAGCTAGTAAGATAGACAACTCTTATAGCTAGCTAGTGACTGCCTTAGCCAAAGTCTCACAGATAAAGTTAATGAAAAAGATAGAAATAACTTTAATTACAGAAAGCTAACGTTTAAATATACGTATTTGTGTTTTTTGCTGGTAAAACAAGAAGTTTGGAGTTAGGCTTTAGTTACAGCATTTAAAATATGCACTTGCCTGATATTAAAGATGTGTTTGAGAAATGTTTGTCACCCAAACAAATGTTATTTTTGTGTTGAAAAAATTATAGACATATTTTAGCAAGCTTGCATAAATTAAAACTACAATTGTCCAGTATATGATGCTAACAGTGCTGTTGTTGATATTGAGTTTAACATAGTGTTGAAATCTGGAACACTTGTTTTCTAAATTATGTCTTTAATCCATTTCTTCATTAAAATGAAAAAGTTTGATACAAACTACTTAAAATTAGGACAGTCACAAAACATTTTTCTTTTGTAACATGAATATAACTGACTTTAAGATGTGCTTTTATGAGCTATGATTCGGTCAATGCCGTATACAGTATGTGTTAATAATGAAGAATCGTTATAATCCTATGTTAAATTAAATATTACAATTTGAAATGTTTATATAAGTGTGCATGTGTCTGTCCGTAGGATTTGGACTTTGGACTCATTTGCATGAGGTGCATTTGTCTGCCTTTGACTGGTAAACTTAGCTAAACTCCACACTGAATGGGATAGAGTGCTTCCTTGCTTTATGTTGGCGACAGTTACACAAGTCTAAGTACGGTTATTCAGTGTTATTCTCTTATTCTGTTTTTTTTTTTTATAAAAGATAGTTTTGTACCTTGTTTCTCTGTTATTTGATTATTTAATTATATATATATATATATATATATAAAATCATGATACTGTGTTGGGTGAACTTTTTAAATGAAGAAAATTTGAGGAAACAATTTGCATTAAGTTTGTTTGGGTACATTTCACCCCATATTTTTTATAAAAAGTACTAAAATAAATTAGCTATACCATGCCAATTTAAAATAGGTAACGCCTACTCATGGATTGCTTTCCTGATCAATCATATATTATTGTTGTTGTTGTTATTGTTTTGTTGTTGTTGTTTTGTTATTGTTGTAAAAAATATATATAAAATGATAATAAATATAAGTGTAGTTCCTCACACTGACTCTAGTCGGCTCCACTGAGTGCCGCACTGCTTTAACAGGTCGGCTATCCAATGATTCCCATCAGTCACTTAATCCCTTTATCATTCTCTTCTTTCTCGTGCTTTTTCATGCTGTCCTTCACGTCCTGGTGCAATTGTTCACGTCCTTTCTCTGGTCTTCACTTCCTCTCCTCATGTCATGTGACCGGCGCTCTGTTCCTCCTGCTCTCTCTCTCTCTCTCTCTCTGTATTCTCCACTCTGTGTTCTATTTTTATGCCTCCCTCCTTCTCACCCTCCCTCCCTCCCTCCCTCCCTCACAGCCTCTTTCTCTCTCCCTTCCTCTCTCCATCTCCCCTTCTCCGCTCACTTCTTCTGTCACCTGCAGTGGGTGGAGCTATGGAGCAGTGCTGGTTTCTTATTGGCTGTAATGGGAGGAGGCTGCAGTGGCATGGTGATGCTGTGCAGATGCTCAGCAGAAAGACAGGCAGCTACATCTTCTCTCTCTCTCTCTCTCTCTCTCTCTCTTTCTGTTTGGCCTTTTCTCCTCCCCCTACTTTTCTATCTCCCTCTATTCCATTTCCGTTCACTCTCTCTTACACACACAGGCTGTAAGGTAGGATTAGGCCTCTGTAATCCTGCATTCTTTCATTCATTCTTCTCTGATCTGCTTGTCCTGCAGCTCTCCTGCTCTCAGGTTTTCAGGCTCTTCGTGAAGGAAGGACACCACACCCAGTGGGAAAAGCGACAACAGCAGACAGGGAACTCACACGGACGTGTCACAGAAGTGCACTGCTGTGTTTCTTGGATTCTTATTGCCAGGCGTTGCTGGATTTTTTGGTAGTGTGTGTGTGGGTGTGTGTTTGTATGTATGATAGTGGACTCTAAATGCTCTCACAGATTTGAGGAGCACAGAATATCAATTTTCGCTACTCGAGGCTTCGCTGAGCCATTTCTGGCCTCTCATATCCCAGGATGCTGTGCAGCAGGCCACTCTGTTAGGCCGCAGCAGAATGGGTGGATCCTCAACGGGCCAGGACTCTGCTGATTGGACGGGTCTTTACTGGACGGGCGCAGACACACAAACCGCCGCTGCCCATGGGTGAGGACGAGAGTCCCAAGATCAACCACAGCTTCCTCCGAGACTACGTCACTGAGGGTAAGTACTGTATACACACACACACACACACACACACACACACACAAGAACAAACACAAAATACACCTCAGCACCCAGCATCCATGGGGACTACAGTCCAGGTATAAACTCGAAACATTGCATAGTGCTGACTCAGCAGTTCCCACCAACATTAGACTAAAATAAACATTTATTAAACTAAAAAAAGAGAACATTTAAAATGATTTAAGATTAGATTGGATTGGATTATATAACTGTATAACGAATATACCATATAAATAGTTTTCTGTTTTTCTGCAGCTGATGTCATTTCCACTGTGGAGTTTAATCACACGGGGGATCTGCTGGCCACCGGAGACAAAGGGGGACGAGTGGTCATCTTCCAGAGAGAGACTGAGGTCAGGGGTCAAAGCTTAGGTGTCAAGACCTAAGTGGTTTGTCATTTATGTGTTTACTTTTATTAGTAAGCACTATCACAACACAGACATTTAGATATAGATGTAGATCCCTAATAAACAAGCCTGGGGATGGAAAAGTGACCCTCTCTAAGATAACACAAGGAACACAGGAACCAGACTGGAACAGGTTCTCATCCTCTTCTAGATTATCTTATGGAGATGACACTTAACAAAAAAATTACAAAAATAGAACTGTTTTGACCTGTCATTCACTGTGTTTGAGTCCTTGAGTTCTGAATGGAAGGCGGATGTGTCCTGCCCCCTACAGCACTGTACGCTTTATTATTCTATTTATTATGTACTAATAAAAAACCTGCACCTTTTAATTGAAGCAGGCGTGTCAGATCACAAGGTAATTCAGTGCTTAATAGTTCGTTAGTACCATGTTCGTCTAAAAAAATCATATCACAGTCAAATAAGCACTGAGCCAGAAAAAAAAGCCCTTCACTAAATTTAACATCATCCTTGTCTATCTAGAAGAATATAATAAACAATATTTACAATATAAAATCCTGCACCATTACTGAGTAGCACAAGCAAGGAAGCTTCATCACCATGTTTTCTATTCAATCTAAATTTCAGGATTTGATGTTTCCGTTAAGGCCTGACCTAAAGTCTTGAGATGGATGAGGACAGTATCAGGTCTGCTAGAACACTACAATAACTAGAAGTTAGTACACCCTTCCTAGTCTAAAAACAAAAAAGAAAACAAGACCTTCTTCCTTTTTTTCTTCCCTCACAAGATATAAATTCAAGGGTTGGCACCCACCTCTTACCGAAAGTGTTTAGACCGCTCATAGCTACACTACAGGTCAAAAGTTTGTACACCCTTTTAACTCCATGGTTGTTCCTGATGTTTATTTTATTCTACACTGTAAAACACTGCTGAAGGCATTAATCCAAAATACACAACAATCTTCTTTAAACAGCTGAAACTGAGAATAAATTTTGGTCTTGATTTCTTTATGAGAGCCAGTTTCATCATGGTGCTTGATGGGTTTTCAAATGCACTTGATAATACTGTTCTTGCAAGAACTGTTCCAGAACAGCTGACCTTCATGTCTTAAAATAACACCTGACTGTTACTGTTGTTACTTAATTACATAATGCCATATGTGTTATTTCATAGTTTAAAAACATTCCAGGATTGTTCTAGAATGTTGAAAATAAATCACAAAGCAAAAAAGATCAAATTAACGTGTCCAAACTTTTGACTGGCACTGCACATGCGTTGGAATGTATGAGCGAACTCATCCTTACCTGCCTGAGACCCGAAAAAACTAAAACTAGCAACAAAGCAAACAAAGAATTACGAAATATTCTAATAACAAAGAAACATTAACATGGGAACATTTTTAAAAGCTCATTCACTGGATACTTAAAGGTCACTATATGTGCGATGGAACACATTTACTTACTGACAATTGATGGGCCATCTGTGTACGTGTGTGTGTGTGTGTGTGTGTTGTTGTTGACAGGGTAAAGACGATAAGGAGGAGCTGGGAGAAGCCGGGGAATATAACGTCTACAGCACATTTCAGAGCCATGAGCCAGACTTTGATTATCTGAAGAGTTTAGAGATCGAGGAGAAGATCAATAAGATCCGCTGGCTGCCTCAACAGAATGCTGCACACTTTCTTCTTTCTACCAATGGTGAATCATGACACTGAATAAACCGAAACAAACAGAATAACGCTCTCCCCAATCAGGCTGAGCGTTCGGAGATTAGTTACATGTATGGAGTTTGGTCACATTGATAGGTTCTTAATGAGAAGTGAGATGTGGATATAATATGTGCAATAGGAAAGATCCACACTAACTAACTAACTAACTAACCAATACCAATGATTAACTGTTTACAGATAAGACAATAAAGCTGTGGAAGGTGAGTCAGAGGGACAGACGGCCAGAAGGATACAACCTAAAAGATGAAGAAGGACGAATGAAGGACATTTCCACCATCACATCACTACAGGTGTGTTTAGAGCTCCATCATATTTATCAGAGAAATATTACAACATGATTAGTTACAAATAGAAGCGACTATACTGCCAGTAAAAATACAGGGTCTGAGATGATATGTTTCTTGAGTAACACACACCCTGGACCATGTGTTTGTGGCTTCCATGCTTCCCTTTATTCACATGTGTAGTTCCTCTTGTGCTAGAGGTTATTAATCTGGTCTTCTGATTGGTCCAGGTTCCGGTACTGAAACCCACTGATCTGATGGTAGAGGTGCGTCCTAGGCGGGTCTTTGCGAATGGCCACACCTACCACATCAACTCCATATCAGTGAACAGTGATGGAGCAACGTACCTGTCGGCTGATGACCTCAGAATCAACATGTGGCACCTGGACATCACTGATCGCAGCTTTAGTATCCTCGTGTGTATGCGTGAGTGTGTGCAAGTGTGTGTTCAGTTAGGTTAACATCATTGATGAGCATGCTATTCAGAATGATTTTCGATCCTTTACTCTTAAACAAGACATCGTGGACATTAAGCCAGTGAACATGGAGGACCTGACTGAGGTGATAACAGCAGCCGAGTGTCACCCGCAGCACTGTCACCTGTTCATCTACAGCAGCAGTAAAGGAACAATCCGCCTGTGTGACATGAGGGCATCGGCCCTGTGTGATACACATGCCAAAAGTGAACATACACACACAGATATGGAACACTGAGTGTAAACATACAGCAACACCCAAAATTTTAATGCCAGTCATAAGTATCTCTCATTTATCGTCTATACCGGTTTATCCTGTATACAGGGTCGCAGGGGGCGGAGCCTATCCCAGGAGACTTAGAGCAGGAGGCACTGGATAGTGTGCCAATCCATCGCAGGGCACACACACACTCTCACACATACACTACGGGCAATTTGGGGACGCCAATTAGCCTAGTCTGCATGTATTTGGACTGTGGGAGGAAACTGGAGTACAGGGAGGAAACCTAACAAACACGGGGGGAACATGTAAACTCCATACACACAGACGTCACCGTGCCATCTGCAATAAGTATCTTATAATACACAACACAACAATAACAAAATATAATACGTTTTCAACACTCTGTGGTAATAAATTGAGGTAGTGGGAGGAGAAACAGTAAACATTTACTTGTAGAGAGCAGCAGAGATAGAAAAGAGTTTTTTGTGAAAATAACAAATATTGTGCAAAAGAGCATTAGGTTGGTATGTACAGTTGTCAGTGTGTTTGTGCATCTGTGTTTGTGTTTTTATCTGTTCAGTCCCAATGTTATTAAGGTGTGTGTGTGTGTGTGTGTGTGTGTGTGTGTGTGTGTGTGTGTGTGTGCGTGTGTGTTTGTGTTTATCAGTCCAGTTCCTTTGTGTTGAGGAGACGGATGGCTTGTGGGTAAAAACTGTTACACAGTCTGGATGTGAGGCCCGAATGCTTCTGTACCTTTTTCCAGATGTGAAGTGTGTGTGAGAGGGGTGTGTCCAATCAGCCACAATGCTGGTGGCTTTGCGGATGCAGTGTGTGGTGTAGATGTCTTCAATAGAGGGGAGAGAGACCCCGATGATCTTCTCTGCTGCCCTCACTATCCGCTGTAGGGTTTTGCGGTCCGATATGGTACAATTCCCAAACCAGACGGTGATGCAGCCGTTCAGGATGCTCTCGATAGTCCCTCTATAGAAGGTGGTCAGGATCGGTGGTGGAAGCTGGGCTTTTCTCAGTCTTCTCAGGAAGAAAAGACGTTGTTGGGCTTTCTTGTGCAGGGAGCTGGTGTTGAGGGACCAGGTGAGGTTCTTCTCCAGGTGGACACCCAGGAATTTTGTGCTCTTGACGATCTCCACAGAACAGCCAACGATGTTGAGCGGAGAGTGATAACGCCGTGTCCTACTGAAGTCAACAACCATCTCTTTTGTCTTATTGACGTTCAGAGACAGGTTGTTGTCTTTACACCAGTCCGTTAGCCTCTGCACTTCCCTCTGTACACAGACTCGTCGTTCTTGCTGATGAGACCCACCACGGTCGTGTCATCAGCAAACTTAATGATGTGATTTGAACTGTGTGTTGCTACACAATCATAAGTCAGCTGCGTGAACAGCAGGGGACTGAGCACTGGGGGACCGCATTGCTCAGTGTGGTGGTGCTGGAGGTGCAGTTTCCGATCCGCACTGCCTGAGGTCCAAGATCCAGTTACAGATGAAGGTGTTTAGGCCCAGTAGGCTCAGCTTCCCGATCAGATCCTGGGGGATGATTGTGCCCCAGTTACCAAAATGTACCATTACATATAATATTTTTAGCGTGTAAGTAAATGTACAAAGTGTCTAAATTCGGGTATAGTGTCTGTGGGAGAAATGAGTCAGCCTCACCAATTTCAATGAATCAGTCTGGGAGCATGATGATAGAAAATGTCTGTCCTGTGATGCTGTTCTGAGGGTAAATAATAATAATTTCAGAAAATCCTCAACAAAACAGAGTTCACAGTCCAATACTGTGGAAAACAGCTGACACAATGGCGTCCGGGATTCCCCTCGCAAACTTAGTTTGCAGTCTATGTAAAAATCTGTATGTGTGTACATGTGTGAAAGACGCTCTAAACTTTTAAAATGTAAATGTAGGTTAATTAGTTTTATATTTACTTTATGTTTTCTATTAATAATTTTTATATAAATATTTTTTGATTGTGGAACGAATAATTGGAGTTAAACATTATTTCTTTTGGGAAATTCGCTCTGGGAAAAAAAATTGGCTCTGGGATTCCCCTAATTATTTAAAGAAATAACGTTGTCCAACTTAAAAACAAATCTGACTTAAAGACGTGCTATTGGAACAAAACTTGTTCATAAGTAGGGAACAACCTGTACTTCTTTCTCCAGTCTTCGAAGAGCCTGAAGATCCAGGGAACCGCTCGTTCTTCTCTGAGATCATCTCCTCTGTCTCTGATGTGAAGTTCAGCCACAGTGGACGTTATCTGCTAACTCGAGACTACCTCACAGTGAAGGTGTGGGACCTGAATATGGAGAAAGGACCAGTAGAGACATACCAGGTGAGACAGCGTGCTTCAAACACACACACACACCAGGTGAGACAGTGTACTTAATAAACACACACACACACAGACCAGGTGAGACACTGTGCTTGATACCACACACACACACACACACACCAGACGAGACAGTGTGCTTAATAAATACACACACACGTACACACACACTGACATGCCTACACTTTTATCTAGTATAGTAATGCCAGACTTTTCAGTAAACTGTGTGTGTTTGTGTGTTTAGGTTCATGAGTACCTGCGCAGTAAACTCTGCACGCTTTATGAGAATGACTGCATTTTCGACAAGTTTGAGTGTGTGTGGAACAGCACAGACAGGTAATTCTCCCAGGACATTACTGACATACATGAATTTGGATGTCAAATGTGATTTATGTGTAGAATTCAGCTTTTACATTTCACATCTATTGTGGTGGTGTGTAAAGGCACAAACATTGCACATTGTATGACTGTCCAAATACTTATAAACACTGAGGGCTCTGAATGCAGGACAGAACCCATGAGTAAAAATGTCCTGAAATTTGTCTAATGTCTGTTTCTCTTTATCAGTGTGATCATGACCGGGACGTATAACAGCTTTTTCCGTATGTTTGACCGGGACTCTGGGCGGGGTGTAACACTTGAGGCGTGGCGTGAAAACAGTAAACCTCGTGCAGTCTTGCGGACACGGCGTGTGTACACTGGGGGGCGCCGTCGCCGTGGAGATGTGGGAGTGGACAGCCTGGACTTTCGCAAAAAGATCCTGCACATGGCATGGCACCCGGCCGAAAACATCATCGCCATCGCTGCCTCCAACAACCTTTACATCTTCCAGGACAGAATAACCCCTGAGACCCAGTGACACACACACACACACACACACTCATGCAAACACGCACAGTCTTCTCTCTCTGTGTATGTAGACGGAGACCATTGGGTGGAGCTGACACGTCTAAGCACAGCGGTAACTCACACACACTTCTTTCACTGGACAGCCACAGGATGTTTCTCCTGAACATCAGCCGATCACAGAGGTGCAGAGAGAGAGAGAGAGAGAGAGAGAGAGATGGCACAGCACTTGTAAGGAAGCGAAAGGAAAGAGGACACGCTTAACACACTGACAGTGGGCGTGTCTTAACGACTGCGTGTTAACAATTACAAGAAGGGTGTCACGTGGTTGTCCATTTGCAGCAGTAGTTTAAAGAGTCTTCCTATCATGTTCTTCCTAAATTAATCACATCACTCATCCTCCTACACACACACACACACACACACACACGCATAAGTACCCTAAACATGCCTCTACTTCCTGTAACAGGCAGTTGGTCAAAAAAAATAACACTAATTATTTAATTATTACATTTGTGTAGTGTTACACAACACTACACAAACCCTACACCATCACTACACCAACACTACACCAACACCAAACCACACATTAACATTATACCATACACTAACACTACACCAACATTACACTAACACTACAGTAACATTATACTAACATTACAGTAACACTAAAGTAACACAATGCTACACTAACACTACTCTACAGTAACACTACAGTAACATTACATTAACGCTACAGTAACACTAAAGTAACACCACTCTACAGTAACACTACACCAACGCTACACTAACACTACTCTACAGTAACACTACAGTAACACTAAAGTAGCATTACACTAACATTACACTAACACAACACTGACATTACACTTACACTATACTTACAGAACACTAACACTACATTAACACTACAGTAACACTACAGTAACACTACAGTAACATTACCCTAACACTACACTAACACTACAGTAACATTACACTAACAATAAACTAACATTACACTAACAGTAACATTACACTAACAATACAGTAACAATACAGTAACATTACACTAACACTATACTAACACTACAGTAACATTACACTAACACTACAGTAACACTACAGTAACATTACACTAACACTATACTAACACTACAGTAACAATACAGTAACATTACACTAACACTATACTAACACTACAGTAACATTACACTAACACTATACTAACACTACAGTAACATTACACTAACACTATACTAAGACTACAGTAAAAATACAGTAACATTACACTAACACTATACTAACAGTACAGTAACACTACAGTAACATTACACTAACACTATACTAACACTACAGTAACAATACACTAACACTACAGTAACAATACAGTAACATTACACTAACACTATACTAACACTACAGTAACATTACACTAACACTATACTAACACTACAGTAACAATACAGTAACATTACACTAACACTATACTAACACTACAGTAACATTACACTAACACTATACTAACACTACAGTAACAATACAGTAACATTACACTAACACTACAGTAACAATACAGTAACATTACACTAACACTATACTAACACTACAGTAACAATACAGTAACATTACACTAACACTATACTAACACTACAGTAACATTACACTAACACTATACTAACACTACAGTAACAATACAGTAACATTACACTAACACTATACTAACACTACAGTAACAATACAGTAACATTACACTAACACTATACTAACACTATAGTAACATTACACTAACACTATACTAACACTACAGTAACATTACACTAACACTATACTAACACTACAGTAACAATACAGTAACATTACACTAACACTATACTAACACTACAGTAACAATACAGTAACATTACACTAACACTATACTAACACTACAGTAACATTACACTAACACTATACTAACACTACAGTAACAATACAGTAACATTACACTAACACTACAGTAACAATACAGTAGCATTACACTAACACTATACTAACACTACAGTAACATTACACTAACACTATACTAACACTACAGTAACAATACAGTAACATTACACTAACACTATACTAACACTACAGTAACAATACACTAACACTACAGTAACAATACAGTAACATTACACTAACACTATACTAACAATACAGTAACATTACACTAACACTATACTAACACTACAGTAACAATACACTAACACTACAGTAACAATACACTAACACTACAGTAACAATACAGTAACACTACACTAACACTACAGTAACAATACAGTAACACTACACCAACACTTTACTAACATTACAGTAACACTATACACTGTACTAACATTTCACCAGAGGTGGGTAGTAACAAGTTACATTTATTCCATTACATTTACTTGAGTAACTTTTTTGGGGGGAAAAATGTACCTCTATGAGTAGTTTTACTTCCACGTACTTTTTGCTTTGAGTAGATTTGTGAAGAAGAAACACTCCTCTCACTCCGCTACATTCGGCTCCACTCGACTCGTTACTTTTATAACCGTTTATTCCACACATGCAGCCGGTGGATCTACAGCATGACTGTTTCACAATGACTCTGTTTGGCCAATCAGGCCAGGCGTCATTGCCAACACACATTGTACATTTTTATGCATCACAAAAAATATGATGCGTCCCTGCAGTACTTGAGTATCTTTTCAACAAATACTTTTTCACTTCTATTTGGGTAATATTATTTTAAAGTGTAGCTTCTCTTCCTTAAGTACATTTTTGACTATTCTACCCACTTCTGCATTACACTAACTCTACACTAACACTACAGTAACATTACACTAACAAAATACTAACATTACACTAACACTACAACTCCACTAACACTACACTAATACTACAGTAACACAACTCTACACTAACACTACACTTAAACTACAGTAACATTACACTAACACTATACTAACACTACAGTAACAATACAGTAACATTACACTAACACTACAGTAACAATACAGTAGCATTACACTAACACTATACTAACACTACAGTAACATTACACTAACACTATACTAACACTACAGTAACAATACAGTAACATTACACTAACACTATACTAACACTACAGTAACAATACAGTAACATTACACTAACACTATACTAACACTACAGTAACAATACAGTAACACTACAGTAACAATACAGTAACATTACACTGACACTATACTAACAATACAGTAACATTACACTAACACTATACTAACACTACAGTAACAATACACTAACACTACAGTAACACTACAGTAACAATACAGTAACACTACACCAACACTTTACTAACATTACAGTAACACTATACACTGTACTAAAATTTCACCAGAGGTGGGTAGTAACAAGTTACATTTATTCTATTACATTTACTTGAGTAACTTTTTTGGGGGAAAACTACACTTAAACTACAGTAACAACATTACACTGACACTACACTACCTCAGCTCGAACACTCCACCAAAACAACACAAACAACATACTAGATTCATGTTAATAGTACACTACCTCAACACTAGAAGTACAGAACACTACTACAGAACAGACTACACCACTCCAACACCACACAAACATCACAGCACTATACAAGCAGTACATTCACATTAACACTACACAGCACTAACACCAACACTACACTAACCTGTAACCAACAATTAACCAAGCTTCACGGCTGTTAATAACCAGCTTCTTGACATCTGCTCCCTGTCTCTCTCTCACACACACACACACACACACACACACCTGCATGTTTATCCTGTGTTTCTCATCTGTATGTAAAATAACACAGAACTGTATTAATGAACTATTAAAGAAATACAGATTTAAAACAGAATGTAAATAAATATAAACAACAATGAGATGATCCCTGGTCTACATCACTGCTGTGCACACACAAACACACACACACACACACACACACACACACACACACACACACACACACACTATCCCAGATAAAACACACAAGTCCAAAAAAAATTTGTTTCATTTTAATTTTAACAAACAAATAAAATTTAAACTCATGCAGAGACACTATGTTTTTAGAATTGAAAATAAGACATAAAATTTACTTTAAAATCTAGCAATTAAACCAACATCCAGATCTTCATAGTCTTTAACCTTGACTTAGACCTCACTGCAGAGCATCAGTTTCTGTTTTGAGGGAATTGAGGAGAATTATGAGTGAATATAGGTTGTATAACACGTTGTTCAGCGCGTTCATGTCTTGCCAGTCTTTGATTTTGTTGTTGTATCTGCAAAACTTATAATCATCATCATCAGCACAGACTTAAAAACCCACATTTTTGTTAATTCTGTCAGAGCATTCTAGAAAACTAAAGGTGGCCTAAACCATACCCTTGTAGAACACCATACTGTACATTTAAAGTAATTGTGAATGATTAAAAACTTTACACTTTTTTGTCCTGAGTCTGGTGCTGATATGAGCTTTGTTTTCACGAGAAGCGTTTTTTTTTTTTTATTTTACAAAAAGTGAAAAGTGTTCAATGCTACACTACTACTACTTCTCACACTACGTCTCACACCTTAAATCTGGCTGAGATTAAAGGCGAGAAGAAAAAGTCGAAGGCGAATTTGATAGCCGCCTGCACGCTCTTTCTCCAATTACGTTCGATTTTGACTTGTCGCCCTTCAGGCAGGAGCGACGATCTGCAGTCCAGACAGTGAATTGCTTTCAGCTCCAGTCTCGGGAGCTTGGATCCAAGCTTTCCCTGCAACTTGGTGCTGAACTCCACCATGCTGCCCTCGTCCAGGTTCAGCAACACCTGCTTAAACTCGTGGCTGGCGATGAGAGCGATGTCACTGTCGGGGTCTTCGGTCTCGGCTCCGCCTGCCGTACGGCGCACTGTGACCTCGAAGCGGTACTTATCGAAGCGTTTAACATGGCAGCGGTGTTTTGCTACAGGTTTGATTCGGCACAGTTCCTCTTCCTCTTGCTGATGGAATAGAACTGATGCGTTTACAACCATTTGTTCCTCCAACGAACTGCTAACGTTCCTCCCCTCACAGGATGGATATTCGTCTCCATAGAGGCAGCGCAGCCAATCACCCATGAACACCGGCAGCAAGTTGATGAGTGACTGAGCTCCGTTCTCTGTCTCGGCAACTCGGACACCCTGGAACCGTCCTCTCCAGGTGACTCTGTGTCCTTCCAGGTGACTGCAAAGGATTTGAGTTTGTGTGATGCCATGTTGTTTCCAAGCTGACGGGCCACACACGCTGCCATACTGCTCCCAGGTCAGTGTGGAGTTATACACCTTCAACCCTTCTGCACTGTACACGTAACCCACACACACCAAAAACACGCAGCACAAACACAACAGGATGAGTTTGACAGGACCGCGGTGTGTGACGGCACGCAGCACGCTCAGAATCGACAGGCTGAAGCGAGTCCACAGACGGAGTGTAACCGGAACCACGCACACTGCCAACGTCACCAACATCTTCGTTAGCTCAAGTTCCACAAACCACTTTACCATCTGGATTGCTAACATGGCCAACAGTCCCAGCGCCAGGACAGGCAGGGCGAAGAGAACGAGGAAGTACGCAACACAAGTGCGAATCAGACCGATCAGAGTGGAGTTCTGAAGGAGAATCACTGCAAACTCCAGCCACATAAAACACACCAGGTACGGAACCAGGAAGCAGTACGTCCCTCGGAATCCATGCATCCGTGCCATGCTGAGGAGGAACGAACAAACACACACACAGGCAGGTGTAAAGACTTCTGCAAGATGAAAAAATAAGCAGATTATAAGATATTGATGAATTGTACAGTATGTTGATACACTACAGTAACAGGAAGAGGAAGTTTTTCACCTGAAAAACAGGAAGAAAAGGTACAGGTAAAGCAAGCACGGCAGGCTAATCGTCATCTCCACCAACTCTCCGAGTGGCAGTGTTGCAAACGTTTTGCCTAAAAGCCGCAACGTCTTAAACTCCTCGGGAAGGCGTGTGGTTAGGGCACAGAGGGACGACGTCACCTCGATGATGAACGCCCTGCGCGTGTACGATGCCGCCGCTGGGGTCAGAGAGGCGTAACTCAGAGCTGTGAAGAACATGGCCACCGTGCAGAGCTCTGAACATGGGATCCAGCGTTTATCCGCCAGAGGAAAACTGAAGATCACAAAACACACAGAAACCAGGAAGTAAAAGTGCTGTTCCAGCTGACTCCACCCAAAGCGAGACTCGACGTCCAGCTCGGGCTCAAAACGCCTCAGCAGAGCTGCTAATGCGCTAAAGTTCTGCCAGCATTTACTGCTACGAAACACTCTCAAAGTGCAGATCGCCATGGCGATGAAAGCCAAGTAGAATGTAAGGAGAGGGATGAAAAAGAAGAACAGATCAATGCTTAGGTTAGAGATGATGAAGAAGAAGACGAGTGCGTTCACGTGTTGAGTCGGGATGATGGTGCTCAGCCACTGAACACCTGCACGAGAGGCCCAGTCCACCAGGTGCTCCTTTAAATCCAGGATTAGCTGGAGAGGAAACTGTAGACCCTACACACACACACACAAACTTCTTTTGTCATATGTGGAAGGAGGAGGCATTTAGAGATGCTTTGACAGAGTGCTTTAATGGTTTCTTCCGTATAAAAAAAGAACAATTTTAAGGTTAAAAAAAAAAAAAAAACAGGGAGTGAAGATATTATTTTACCAGGAAATAGGATCTGATGTCCATGGCTCTCTTCATGCTGCGCTTCGTTTCCAGCATCATCTGACTGCCAGGCCAAACACTTTTCTTATGAGATACTGGAAACTCCCCCTTCTGTGATGTCTCACACACACACACACACACAGGTCACGATAACCCCTTACATTATACAGAAGGTTATATCACAAACTGTCATAGGTGATCCTGGACTTCAGACAGTATGTGTGTGTGTGTGTTGTGTATCTTCCTGCCTGATCTGATGTAACATCATTCCAGTCCAACACTCCTCCTGTCTCCGTGTCTTTCTTCAGCTCTTCACCCTGCGGCGTCTGTGTGATGTTCTCTGTGTATTTTTTTGTCATCTCCACAAACTCCTCCACATCCACATACTGACCACCTGCTACACACACACACACACACACACACACACACACATTTACTCTGCTGCTTTAAGAGTGATTGTGTTTTAATTCTATTAAAACCTTTTCATATGCAAAACACACACACAGACACACACACTTACGCTCATTGGACACCATTGTCTCCAAAAGTTTTCTCTGTGTCTGGACATCTGAAGCTCCACCACAGACACCACCTGTCAGATAAACAAACTGAGATTGTACTTCCCACCACAAACACCTACACTACACTACACACACACACACACACACACACACACACACACACACTGACCAAACTAGATGGGCTACACAGTCCCCCACACTACACTAATCCATAACATCTGGGCCGGATCAGACCACACAGATCAGATCGTTTTTTCAGGTCAGCACAAAATCAGACACGGGGAGACCCCTCACACCCCACACCCCCCTCACACACACACACACACACTTTCCGTGAGCGTTACCTGTTCCCCGGTTCACCTGGCCGACATTCTGTAATATTTCTCTCTTGTCCATTTTCTCCTTCCTCTCCGGGTTTAACTTCCAGTACATCATCATCGCCGCTCGCCGAACCGCCTGCTCAAACTTACTCTCTCTCGACAGAGCGCGCACCTCGGCTTCATTCTGTGGGGTGATGCCTGTGGGGTCAGGGGTCAAAGGTCAGTCTTGTGCTGAAGGTCAAACCCGAGGCAGGCTGAAGGAATTAAAAGAACCGTGCCTGCAGTGGACGTCAGTGATGAGTGAGAGACAGTAGCGGAAAGGTGTGTGTGTGTGTGTGTGTGTGTGTGTGTGTGTGTGTGTATATACCTCTCCTTTGGATCCAACACTGTTGCAATAGTTTCGCTGCATCTCTCCGCCCTTGTTTCGCCGCTCTCACCAGCCAATCAACAGCTATTTGGTTATTTTCATCATCACCAGACTCCGCCCCTAACTTTAGGTAGTACTTACCCAACTACACACACACACACACACACACACAAAATGTGATTAGAATTAATACAATTTGCAGACCCCTGACTGTCTCTCTCTCTCTGAGTGTAAACACACTTCATGACTCCGCACTGCCTCAGACGGGAAGTTACAGAAGAATTCTCACTTATTTTCTCATTTCAGATAAACAAGCCAAGAGAAGATAAAAGCCAGTTAGAAACCGAAGAACCATGACAGGGAAGTCCTATAACATAACACGTTTTCACACACACACACATTGCAGCATGCAGGCTGTCAGTCAAAGTGGCCATTTTTATGTTATATAAATGTTGCACTGTGCTTTTGGGGGCCGGTTGTGTCACCACCACCACCACCAACACCACCCCTCCCCCACCACCACCAACACCACCACCACCCCTCCCCCACCACCACCAACACCACCACCACCCCTCCCCCACCACCACCAACACCACCACCAACACCACCACCACCAACACCACCACCACCCCTCCCCCACCAACACCCCCACCACCACCCCTCCCCCACCACCACCAACACCACCACCAACACCACCACCACCACCCCTCCCCCACCAACACCACCCCCACCACCCCTCCCCCACCACCACCAACACCACCACCAACACCACCACCACCACCCCTCCCCCACCAACACCACCCCCACCACCCCTCCCCCACCACCACCACCCCCACCACCCCTCCCCCACCTGGTTCTGGGACGGGCACTGATGATTATATATGGGCATAAGATTACAGGCTGCACTCAAGAGCCCAACACATATACACACACACACACACACACTCCTGCACTCGGCCCAAACCCCCCGACCCTCGACCCTCGACCCTCTGAGCCACCCCTGGCCCTTGTTAGATCATTCCAGGTCTTACAGGAAAAGGATCATTTAATTGAGAAAAAATGGGAAATGGAGAGAGTTTTAAAGAGGGAGGAACAGAAAAGAGGAGGGGAGGAAAGTAGTGCAGCTGTGGGAGTGTCGGAGTGGGCCCAGGTGGGCGGAGGCTCCTGCGTGCTCCAAAACTACTCTTCTACTCCCTAACCCTAACCCTAACCCTTTTCTCCCACAGTCCACACACAGTGTGTGTGTGTGTGTGTGTGTGTGTGCGCGCTCTGAGATGAACTGGCACTGTGTCCAGGGTGTACCCGCCCTGTCCCCGGGGATGGGCTCCGCCCCGCCCCATGACCCTGTACAGGAAAAGCACTATAGAGAATGAGTGAGTGAGAGCGTGTACACTAACCTCCTCACAGTAATACACACACACACATACACACTTACACACAAACATAGACACATTAACATAAACATCGCTGTAAACAAATAAACAAGAATGTAAACAGTATGTTACCAAGCATACCATGCTCATTTGGCTGGCAATAAAATTCCAGAGGATCAAATTAAAATTTCGACAGCGCGCGCGCACACACACACACACACACACACAAACACACACACAAACACACACACACTGCATGAAGTGTCACTCCATATCCATACAATGCAAATACAGCATACAAATCTTACAAACACAAAACTAATAAGGGTGTGTGTGTGTGTGTGTGTGTGTGTGTGTGTGTGTGTGTGTGTGTGTGTGTGTGTATGGGACAACAGGGTTGGTGTGGTGATGTAAATAACCAGTCCCCCTGTCAGTGTGTGTCTATATTCAGCTCTGTGAAAGATGAGCTGTGTGTCTCAATGTAGCGCGCACACACACACACACACACACACACACACACACACACACACATACTCACACACACACACACACACACTCACACTGCTCTGTGCTTTGGGATCTCCTGCTTTAGCTTTCTCTAGAAGCTCCTCAAAGCTCAGATCTTCTTCAGCTGCATCCTCTAAAACACACACACACACACACACACACACACACAGATTTAAACAGACTGAAACAGTGTGTGTGTGTGTGTGTGTGTGTGTGTTAGCGTGAGATGTCACCTTCCTGCTCCATCCTTTCTTCTTCATCCTCCTTCCTCTTCCTCTCTTCCTGAATCACTCGCTTGGCCACTGCTGCAAAGCCCCGCCCCCTGCGCACCTGTCCTCGGGGGGGAGGGGCAGTGGGCCCAGGTGAGTGGGAGGGGTCTTTAGGGAGGGGCGGAGGGGTCAGGGGGGGTAAAGGGGGGACATCAGGAGCAGGACAAGAGGCTTCCATCTGACTGGAACCTAACAGGAAATCTGTGTTATACTGGGAACACTGGTACAATCATAAACGCTACACACACACACACACACACACACATCAGGACATTTACACAAATACAGTACACACACACACATTTAAACTCATACAGGTGCTTTAAACACACACACACAAACTCTCTCTCAGACAGATACACACATTCAGATACATATGTACACACACACACACACACACACACACACACACATCCATGCACATTATAAAGTTAATGTGTCAAAAAGTTTGAAACACTCTAACACACACACACACACACACATCAGGACATTTACACAAATACAGTACACACACACACACATTTAAACTCATACAGGTGCTTTAAACACACACACACACACACACACACACTCTCTCTCAGACAGGTACACACATTCAGATACATATGTACACACACACACACACACACACATCCATGCACATTATAAAGTTAATGTGTCAAAAAGTTTGAAACACTCTAACACACACACACACACACACACACATCAGGACATTTACACAAATACAGTACACACACACACACATTTAAACTCATACAGGTGCTTTAAACACACACACACACACACACAAACTCTCTCTCAGACAGGTACACACACACACACACACATCCATGCACATTATAAAGTTAATGTGTCAAAAAGTTTGAAACACTCTAACACACACACACACTGTAATGTAACTGTAACACACAGTAGACTCACGCACGCGCGTGCTCTTCTGAGGTTCAGTCAGTGCGCGCGCGGCTCCATTCCCTCAGTGTGTGTGAGAGAAAACTGAAGTCTCGTGCAGCTGTACTGCCTGGTCCGCTCCTATTGGAGAGTCAGCCTGTCAATCACACGGTCTGTCACCTGATTGGCTGATCACCAAGCGGCTCTTCCACAACACACAGCGTTACCACATGAATATAAATACATTTCGTAGTTATTATAAATAATGATCGATATAAATAATAATAAAGAATATATTAAAAAATAATAATCGAAAAGTGAATCACAGATGAGAAATTGAAAAAATAGATTAAATAAAGATGAAGTTTTGTCTTAAAACCACTCCAGGGTGTCACTAATACCACCTCAGGAGTGTGTAGTCCATCTCAGGAGTGTGTAGAACACCTCAGGAGTGTGTAGAACACCTCAGGAGTGTGTATTCCATCTCAGGAGTGTGTAGAACACCTCAGGAGTGTGTAGTCCGTCTCAGGAGTGTGTAGAACACCTCAGGAGTGTGTAGAACACCTCAGGAGTGTGTAGTCCATCTCAGGAGTGTGTAGAACACCTCAGGAGTGTGTAGAACACCTCAGGAGTGTGTAGTCCGTCTCAGGAGTGTGTAGAACACCTCAGGAGTGTGTAGAACACCTCAGGAGTGTGTAGTCCGTCTCAGGAGTGTGTAGAACACCTCAGGAGTGTGTAGAACACCTCAGGAGTGTGTAGTCCATCTCAGGAGTGTGTAGAACACCTCAGGAGTGTGTAGTCCATCTCAGGAGTGTGTAGAACACCTCAGGAGTGTGTAGAACACCTCAGGAGTGTGTATTCCATCTCAGGAGTGTGTAGAACACCTCAGGAGTGTGTAGTCCGTCTCAGAAGTGTGTAGAACACCTCAGGAGTGTGTAGAACACCTCAGGAGTGTGTAGTCCATCTCAGGAGTGTGTAGAACACCTCAGGAGTGTGTAGAACACCTCAGGAGTGTGTAGTCCATCTCAGGAGTGTGTAGAACACCTCAGTAGTGTGTACAACACCTCAGGAGTGTGTAGTCCGTCTCAGGAGTGTGTAGAACACCTCAGGAGTGTGTAGAACACCTCAGGAGTGTGTAGTCCATCTCAGGAGTGTGTAGAACACCTCAGGAGTGTGTTAAACACCTCAGGAGTGTGTAGTCCATCTCAGGAGTGTGTAGTCCACTTCAGGAGTGTGTAGTCCGTCTCAGAAGTGTGTAGAACACCTCAGGAGTGTGTAGAACACCTCAGGAGTGTGTAGAACACCTCAGGTGTGTGTAGTCTAGACATTCAGGATAATGTGCTATTTAAACACCAGCTTTTTTTTCTGATCCAGTCATAAGCTGCAGGCTCTACGCTGGTGTCTGTGGAAGCTACAGGATGAAGATGACGCTCTGGTGTTGCAACAGTCTTACAGTTATTCAGGGTTCAGACACAGTATTAGTGCTTAGGAGTGTGTTTACACTTCACATGTTTAAAACAAACTCTTGTGCACCAAACAGGTGACCCAAGATCTCTTGTGTAAAAGTTTTTGATATAAAATAAGTTAATAATACTCTCTTTGATCTGATATTAAGGTATTAAAATCTGATATTTACAAACATACGTTTATGCACTACTAACGGTTTAATGAAATGTTTCACAGTTTAATGAAATGTTTTATGTTTTTGAGTGCTCTCGTTATGGAGAGGAATGTAAGTCACTCTGGATAAGATTCGTGGACGTAGAGTGTTATGTTGAGCGTGATGTCTGGAACTTGCTGCCAGGGATCAAATAAAGATGAAGTTTTGTCTTAAAACCACTCCAGCGTGTCACTTATACCACCTCAGGAGTGTGTAGTCCACCTCAGGAGTGTGTAGTCCACCTCACGAGCGTGATGTCTGGAACTTGCTGCCAGGGTTCCTGTTTGCGCTCTGCACACAGTGTGGTAAGGCCTGGAATTTTTTAACCTTTTAAAAAATTTTATTTATTCAGTAGAAGATAAGAAAGACACAGACCCATTCATATGGGATAATGGGAATGATATTCATACCTGTGTTTGTCGTTCTGATCAAGCATCGATCTTAGACACATAGACTGCCCCTGCTCTGTTACACAGGAGGAGCGTTCAGTAGGTCCGAGCCTTGTGAGCCACCCTGAAGTCGAAACGTTATGAGCAGGGCTTGATTTGAGAGGGGGTAAAAAATATTTTGTTTAAAAACCCATCCCCTCTGTAAAACCACCATCCCCCCCAACATCCCGTTAGATTAATAATGCTGTGTATTATGTAAAATTTGTCATGAAAGTTAAATATTAAAACTGTCTAAGTATGATCATCTACAAACTATAAATAAAAAACTATAAATAGCCAATCAGAATTCAATGTTGTAACGCGCTGCTTAAATTTGTGCAATTTTTTTTACTGTTTGTATTTTCGTGATGGTCCAGCTCAAATATGCACATTCTTGCAGTAAAACAACATCCTTGAAGAATTTCAGTCAGGTTTCAGGCCCCATCATAGTACAGAAACTGCACTAGTTAAGATTGTAAACAACTTGTTTTTAGCTTCGGACCAAGGCTGCATCTCAATACTAGTCTTGCTTGATCTTAGTGCTGCATTAGAGACTATAGATCATAATATTCTCATACAGTAGATCACATACTGTAGGTATTCACGGACAGGCATTAAAATGCTTTAGATCATACCTGTCTGATCGATACCATTTTGTAGGTCTAAATGGAGAACTGTCTGGTGTAATGCCAGTGGAATATGGTGTCCCACAAGGGTCAGTTTTAGGACCTCTGCTGTTCTCAATATACATGCTTCCCTTGGGTATCATGATTAGAAGACATGGAATTAGTTTCCATTGTTATGCTGATGATACCCAATTATATATCTCAACAAAACCAGATGAAATACCCAAGTTGTCTAGATTAACTAAGTGTGTCCAGGACATAAAAGATTGGATGACCGATAACTTTCTTTTACTACACAACAGCTTTCACAATTCATCTTGTATTTAGAGGGATGTACTGTTACTACCAGCTCGACAGTAAAAGACCTGGGCGTAATATTAGACAGTAACTTGTCCTTTGAAAATCATATTTCCAATATCACAAAAACTGTCTTTTTACACCTTACAAATATTGCCAAGCTTAGGAACATTTTATCCGTATCTGATGCAGAAAAGCTAGTGTCTCATGAAGAATTATTCATTTATCCCCCCGCCCCATTATTTAAATGCATGTGTTTTGTTTAGATGGCTCCAAGTTGATTTAATTAGGTTTATATTTTGTTGATAAAACTATTCTTAAAAATGGAACATATTTCATTAAAAAAACATATTTTAAAAACTACTTGACCATGCCATCCCCCTTGATTATTTTTATTTTTTTTTACAAATCAGCCACTGGTTATAACATGTGTGTATGTGTATTTCCTCAACTCATATCTGATTGTTTTTAGACATACTCTTTGTTTTTCTGTTATTTAACTGTAGATCATTTTAGGACAAACAGCTCGTGTCCCAGATCATTATTCTATAATTGATCATTTTAAATAGTTCTCCATTATTTTATGCACTTTGGGATTACTGCACTGTGAAATGCTAGACTTTAAAATGGACTGCTATTTTATAACAAACAGTTAAACCTATTACCTGACACTCACACCACAGTCCTGCCTCTAGGAGGCGCAACAGAGCCATCAGACACAGAGTGTATTAAGGATGAATTTTAATAGAAAATCAACAATGACAATAAATAATGGCATAAATATTTATATAAAAACAGAAATAAATAGCACAGATTAATTCAGATGTTTAAACATGCACACACGCGCGCGCTCGACATAGTGCAGGTTAGACTTCAGTGTTCAGGGAGAATTGCTGCAAAACACAATGCATGCAAATTAACACAATGCATCGAATTTAAACTGAAATATTGCTGTTACTCAAAGTGTGTGTGTGTGTGTGTGTGTGTGGGTGTGTGTGTGCTTACTTTGCCATGATCTTCTCAATCACCTTCATCACCCATGGTGCTTTAGGGTCCAGACAGATCTGCTGCCCGGTGCTCTTCAGTGTAGCTCTGATATATAGACACACACACACGCACACACACAGAAATTAATCCTTGTACATTTGTACGTTTGTTATTAAAGCGGTGGTGAGAGTGCAGGAGACTCACATGATCTCAGTGTGTGTGCAATGTGGGTTCGGTGGAAAAAGTTCAACACTCTCAATCATTTTCCCGATACGGCGACTCTCGACCCCACTACAGCGACACCGTGGCTCTACACTCACTCCTGTAACACACACACACACACACACACACATCAGTACAATGATAAACATCATCCATGAGCAATGTGCATTAACTCCAGTGGTATGGATATTAAAGCTGTGTGTGCATGTGTGCATGTGTGCGTGTGTGTGTGTGTGTGTGTGTATGTGAGTGTGTGTGTGTGTGTTAACATTACCTGAAGTCAGGGTGATCAAGGACAGAAGCACGAAGATAGAAACCATCCTGCTGTTCATGTTTAAAAACTAATGTTAAAAAGCTGCTAGTTCTAATTTGTTCACTCAAGTCTAGGCTTGTCCTGTGTTAGGTCTGTGTGAGTGTGTGTATGAAAGTCTGTGAAAGTGTGTGAGGATGGCACGCGGTTATATAGCTCTGAGTTTGTGTGTGACTCAGTTTATATTGTGAAACTTGTGGTGGGGAAAGTTTCTAATGACAAAATTGTTTTGTGATCACAGAAATGAGATCATCACCGACATCTCAGCCGACCTGTTCTATCTAAATCTTAAAGTGTGTGTGTGCACATGCAAGTAGGAAAAGATAAGTGTGAAGTGAAGTAAAGATTAGAGGCAGGATGCTAGAGGGGAAAGTTTTGGGAGGTGTAGGTGTGTAAGAGTGTAGGTGTGTAGGACTGTAAGAGCGAATGTTGGACAGGTAAGCCATTAACAATTATGGACAGGAGACAACTTTCTCCAAAATGGCTCCTCATCAGGGTGACACCTGGCACTCAACATAAACATGATTAAGAAGTGTTACAGTGTTGCACAAAACTGTTTCAAACCCATTCACACACTCGACTCTAATGTTACTGATGTTCAGATATAAACTAAAGAAACCTCGTCTTATAACAGACAAATGCAGCAGGAGTTCCTCCAGCAGTGTGATGTGATGTGATTGAAAACCTGTCAGTTTTGCTGTGGCACACACATTAGTCCAGGGTCTGAAAGCAAGAAGCACAAACAGAAGACAGAGACATAGCAGCGTCCTAACGGATGGGCTGCGATCTGAACAAGGGGCTGTGCTAAAATTTTACAGTTACCACAAATATTTATTTTCTTTTTACAGCCTACAGAAAGCAACCAGTTAAAAAAAAGGTGTCTGATCATAATCACCTCCATGTCCCCAATAATCTCATCACTTCCATAACCCCAATAATCACCCCATGTCCCCAATAATCACCTCCATGTCCCCAATAATCACCTCCATGTCCCCAATTATCATCTCCATGTCTCCAATAATCATCTCCATGTCCCCAATTATCATCTCCATGTCCCTAATAATCACCTCCATGTCCCCAATAATCTCATCACTTCCATAACCCCAATAATCACCCCATGTCCCCAATAATCACCCCATGTCCCCAATAATCTTATCACTTCAATAACCCCAATAATCACCTCCATGTCCTCAATAATCTCATCACCTCCATAACCCCAATAATCACCTCCATGTTCCCAATAATCACCCCCATGTCCCCAATAATCACCTCCATGTCCCCAATAATCACCTCCATGTCCCCAATAATCTTATCACTTCCATAACCCCAATAATCACCCCAAGTCCCCAATAATCACCCCCATGTCCCCAATAATCACCCATGTCCCCAAAAATCACCTCCATGTCCCCTAAAATCACCCCCATGTCCCCAATAATCACCCCATGTCCCCAATAATCATCTTCATGTCCCCAATGATCTCATCGCCTCCATAACCCCAATAATCACCTCCATGTCAAGAAGCAGATATCTAGTTTCATAAAATAAAATCAGATTTCCTGTTTAGTGAAGGTAAAGCATGAATCATCAGTGCTAGTGAAGCTTTCTAGTGAAATCTTATTTACATTGATTTAGTGTAGGAATGCTATTAATGTTAACATTATTTTATCAGATTTATTAAGTTTATTATCAGCATTAATAAAGTAAATAACATATTAATAAATTACGGAGTTTATCGTTAGTCACATCCTCATTTTCCCCTGGAGTAATACATCACACATGACACTTGCCATAAACACACACTTACACAGGAGTGCACGTAAAAACGCTTGTGCAAACACAAAATTCACACACATCAGTCATAACACGCACACACACACACACACACACACAAAGTATGCTCATGTGCATGACAGCTACAGTACATGCCTGTTCTCATATCCGTTCCACTCTGGATCATACTAACAATGTGCATGCCATACAGGAAATGTGGCCTATTGCATAACTCAATCACTCACTCACACACACACACACACACACACACACACACACAAAGTGAAATTATTTAATAAATAAAAAAATAAAAATAATTTATTTAGGTGTTATTTTAATAATGGATAAACACACACACAGACATATGTGCATGTGTGCCAAGTGTGTGTGTGTGTGTGTGTGTGTGTGTGTGCACGTGGACACAATTCAGCCAAACCACACACATTCCTAAAATCCCTGTGTTGCAAAACAGGAATCTGTAATCACACCACTGATCACTGACAGGCTGTAAGAAGCAATCTATAGTCCTATAAGCTCTTCTCTCTCTCTCTCTCTCTCTCTCTCTCTCTCTCTCTGAGGTATGTGTGTGTGACTCACATACACACACAATAGAAAAGAAACTGTGATCCATTAGACCAGGCCACCTTCCCCCATTGCTCTGAGGTTCAGTCGTAGGAGATTGCGGTGGTACACAGGGGCAGCATGGGCGCCCTGACCTCTCTACAGCCTCATACACAACACACACCTGTACATTCTGATGAATCATCACACTGTTGAACCTCACCAAGGAAGATCAGGACTCTCGTGACTATGCCGGTTCCTCTAATGAAGCTTCCTTCCTCTTTCTTTCTTGTGACGCTGTGACCTCTGCCTTCTTCATCAGGATCTAATCAGAACTTCAGGTTTCTGAGATGCTGCGCTCTGACTGTGTGTCATTAACTACAATATAAACATACTGAATCAAAACAAACACTGCTAAAAGTACTTAACGCACACACACACACACACACACACACACAATGCTGAAAAAAGGAAACCGAAAAAAGAGGAAATAATTCTTTACGGGAAAAAAACCTCAAGTGTGTGTAATTGGAATTATCACTTTATGGGGAGACAAAGAAGCCGGATTTTCCCAGAACCATTTGCTGAGGATGGCACTAATCATAAGGCTAATTATGACACACACACACTTATAAAAATTACAAAATGACTTAATTCCTAAACTACCGTGTTATCTCATCGAGTCCATGAGGAAATAACACTTCCTGCGCGTTTAAAGTGTAAAGGAGTTTTTATTTGTTGGAGGACAAATTTATTACTGTCTTTTGTAGTGCAAGATCTAACATCAGCTAATCTCCATCACTTCATCATCAATTATATATATATCCTTACACTGGTTTACTGCGATTACTGAATAGACCAACCATCAGTCACACACTGTTGGGAAGAGTGTTTAGTTTAGGTTTTAGAAAGAAACAGATGGACATTGTTTGTAGAAGACAATGTTTTAGCAGAAGTCACTTTACAATTTACAGAAGACGGGGAAAGACAAGATCTGAGTCATGTTTTGATTTACTCCATGTTTCTTTTCGATTGCTGCACAGTACATTTGATAGCCAAGGAGCAGGACAAGAAATCTTCTTAGGTTTAGAAGACAGAAGACATAGGAGGTCAATGGAAGCGCAAAGAGAGGAGATAAAAGCATCTAAACTAATAATAATAATAATAATAATAATAATAATAATAAGGAGAATCCTGTAGCATGATATAAGATAAGGTTTAGGAATCAGAATTTTCCTTCTCTCTATAACATACACAGTACTAGTGATGATTTATAAAAATGGGTTTCAACACAATTACTGAACAAAATGTGTTATGTTAATTACTGAAATCCCATTTCTCCAGCTAATGACTTTGGTCTCATTCATTGATTCATTCCAAATCTCCAAAAATATCAGGCACTGCAAAGATCTGTACATATGGTGTATATATGGTGACTCATGAGGGGTGAGATTAATGAGAGGTGAGACACATGAGGAGTGAGACTTCCAGTATAAGAGGTGAGACTAAGGAGAGGTGAAACTAATGAGAAGTGAGACTAATTGAAACTAGTGAGTAGTGAGGATAATGGGGGTGAGACTCATGAGAGGTGAGACTAATGAGAAGTGAAACTAATGAGTGGTGAGACTCATGAGGAGTGCGACTAATGAGAGGTGAGACTAATGAGAGGTGAGACTAATGAGTGGCTCATAATATTCATGAGGGGTGCAACTAATGAGAGGTGAGACTAATGAGGGGTGAGACTTATGAGGGGTGAGACTAATGAAGGGTGAGACTAATGAGTGGTGAGACTCATGTGGGGTGAGACTAATGAGAGGTGAGACTGTTTGAGTCTGTGTGAGGTGTTTTTCGAATTGCGTACGTTTGTTTTTCGGATTGCGTACGTTTTTCGAATTGCGTACAAAGACAGTATGTGCAGCTATAGACAGGCCCTAAAAACTGCTAGGACCGAGCATCTTAGCCAACTGATAGCAAGAAACCAAAACGATCCCAGGTTCTTATTTAGTACAGTGGCTCGCCTAACAAAACCTAAGATGCCCACAGAGAGTATCCCATCACAGTTTAGAAGTGAAGACTTTATGGACTCCTTCAATGAAAACAATCAATAGCATCAGGAAGAAAATAACGGAGGTTCAACCTCTAATAGTATCTCACGATCAAGTTCAGCCTATAGCTTCACATTTAGATTCTCAGTGCTTTACAGGTATAGGACAGGAAGAGCTGTATAAACTTATCACCTCAGCTAAATCAGCAACGTGCCTGTTAGACCCAATACCAACCAGATTTTTAAAAGAAGTGATGCTTACGGTTGAAGAGCCACTTCTAAACATTATTAATTCCTGATTATATCTACGTCACGTCCCTAAACCTTTTAAGTTGGCAGTTATTAAGCCGCTTTTTAAAAAATCTAATTTGGACGCGAATGAAATAACAAATTATAGACCGATTTCAAACCTTCTGTTTATATAAAAAATATTAGAAAAAGTAGTATCAGCTCAAATATGCACATTCTTACAGTAAAACAACATCCTAGAAGAATTTCAGTCAGGTTTCAGGCCACATCATAGTACAGAAACTGCACTAGTTAAGATTGCGAACGACTTGTTTTTAGCTTCTGACCAAGGCTGCATCTCAATACTAGTCTTGCTTGATCTTAGTGCTGCATTCGACACCATAGATCATAATATTCTCATAGATCATATACAAAATCACATAGGTATTCAGGGGCAGGCATTAAAATGGTTTAGATCATACCTGTCTTATCGAAACCATTTTGTAGATCTAAATGGAGTACCGTCTGATGTAATGCCAGTGAAAAATGGGGTCCCACAAGGGTCAGTTTAGGACCTCTGCTGTTCTCAATATACATGCTTCCCTTGGGAAACATCATTAGAAGGCATGGGATTAGTTTCCATTGTTATGCTGATGATACCCAATTATACATCTAAACAAAACCAGATGAAATACCCAAGTTGTCTACATTAACCGAGTGTGTCCAGAACATAAAAGATTGGATGACCAATAACTTTCTTTTACTAAATTCAGACAAGACAGAGATATTACTCATCGGGCCAAAAACCAGCACACAACAGCTTTCACAATTCAGCCTGCGTTTAGAAGGATGTACTGTTACTACCAGCTCAACAGTAAAAGACCTGGGCGTGATATTAGACAGTAACTTGTCTTTTGAAAATCATATTTCCAATATCACAAAAACAGCCTTTTTCCATCTTAGAAATATCGCCAAACTTAGGAGTATCCTATCCGTATCTGATGCAGAAAAGCTAGTTCATGCATTCATGACCTCCAGACTGGACTAATGTAATGCATTACTAGGTGGTTGTCCTGCATCCTCAATAAACAAGCTACAGTTAGTCCAAAATGCAGCCGCCAGGGTTCTCACCAGATCCAGAAAATATGATCATATAACCCCAATATTATCATCCCTGCACTGGCTACCTGTTCAATTTAGAATTAATTACTAAATAGTACTACTTACATACAAGGCTTTAAATGGTTTAGCTCCCACATACCTAACCAGTCTTCTGATACGCTATAATCCACCACACTCCTTAAGATCACAAAACTCTGGACTTCTTGTAATTCCCAGAATTTTAAAATCTACAAAAGGGGGCAGGGCATTTTCATATTTAGCTCAAAAACTTTGGAATAGCCTTCCAGACACTGTTCGGGGAGCAGACACGGTTTCCCAATTCAAAAGTAGACTCAAGACGCATCTCTTTAATCTGGCATACGCGTAACTCATCCCATAACTTTATACTTCAGTACATCTATCCTAAATGGCAACTACGCTAATTCTCTCCATCTGTTCTGTATTTTTCTACCCATCCCGAGGCATCTGGAGATTGTACCAGCTTCAGTAGATAAAGGCCAACCCTGCGAGGATCCTGAGGCATCCAGAGAAGGACCAGCTCCAGCTGGATTCTGCTTTTTGATGGCTGGAGCTACACATCCTGCTCCTGTGCTCCCAGTGATCCAGACCCCATCTGCCCTCTGCACCTACTGACTACCTGTGCAGAACTGGACTTCATGTTAATTTAAATAACTTCTGTTATATTGAACTTTCACCTGCACAACACACATGATGTTATTTCTATCTGTTATCACCCAGATGAGGATGGGTTCCCTGTTGAGTCTGGTTCCTCTCAAGGTTTCTTCCTATTGCCATCTCAGGGAGTTTTTTTCTTGCCACTGTCGCCGTCATCCTTGGCTTCTCATCAGAGACATTTCATTCATCATTCATTCATCTCATTATTATCTAGACACATTTTTCTCACACATACACACTTCCAAATATTTTCTTTCCTTTTCTTTTCTAAAAAAAATAAATAAATAAAAATTCTTTAATTTTTTGTAAAGCTGCTTTGAGAAAATGACCATTGTTAAAAGCGCTATATAAATAAAATTGAATTTAATTGAATTAATAAGGGGTGAGACTAATGAGAGGTGAGGATAATGAGGGGTGAGACTAATGAGGGGTAAGACTTATGGGGGTGAGACTAATGAGAGGTGAGACTCATGTGTGGTGAGACTAATAAGAGGTGAGACACATGAGGAGTAAGACTTCCAGTATAAGAGGTAAGACTAAAGAGAGGTGAAACTAATGAGAGGTGAGACCCATGAGGGGTGAGAATAATGAGGGGTGAGACTAATTGAAACTAGTGAGTAGGGATGGGAATTGATAAGATTTTTACGATTCCAATTCCATTTTCGATTCTGCTTAACGATTTGATTCTTTATCAATTCCCTAATCGATTCTCATTTAGAAGAAAAGGGACAACAAATTGTTGATTAGCATCACCAATGAAAAAAATTATTAAATAATAAAATAAATATTTTTCTGCAAAATTAACAAAATACAACAAATTATTTTGTGGCAATTCTACAAAAATGTCCAACATTTTCTTATAGAAATTACAATTCTCCTTTTTAAAAGGATATATATGAACTCAAAAGTAGAACTGTCAGCCAGTGACAAATACAATACAGTGTCAAATGCAACTGAAATAAGACTTATGGGGGTGAGACTAATGAGAGGTGAAACTCATGAGAGGTGAGACTCCTGAGGGGTGAGACTCATGAGGGGTGAGACTAATGAGAGGTGAGACTAATGAGAGGTGAGACTTATGAGGGGTGAGACTAATGAGGGGTGAGACTAATGAGAGGTGAGACTTATGAGGGGTGAGACTAATAAGAGGTGAGACTAATAAGAGGTGAGACTTATGAGAGGTGAGATTAATGAGGGGTGAGACTCATGAGGGGTGAGACTAATGAGGGGTGAGACTAATGAGGGGCAGGCACGTACAGGGGGGTGGGTGATGGAGGGTGCTTGAGCACCCGCCCCTTTCCTCCAGGATGCCTCAAGTGCCCTTTCTTGTTTTTTTTTGTTGTTGTTGTTGTTTTTTTTTTAAATGTGTATGTGCGTATGAAGCCCTGTCTTTGCCTCTCAACAATAAAATGTAACAATTAATCTCAATTTTGCTAAATAAAAGGATCTGGCTTGCATCAGTCAAACGACTGCCATTAACCAATGCTCGCCCTTGATTGCAGAGCGCGCTCGTTACGAGCCGGGTACGTCCTCGCAAAGTGCACGCGGATATTTTGCAGGCTGGGTGGTGCGGAGCTGGAGGAGAAGCAGGCAAATTAATTGGAAGGTGCAGACTGCAATAGGGTGTACAGCGCACACTATAGTCTATAAGAACAGAACAGTAAATAGGGTGTACAGCGCACACTATAGTCTATAACAACAAATGAATTTAAATAAATGAGCAACAGCAGGACAAACATTACCTGTCCTTTAATGAACTGCACACGTAGTGGTGGTCATTAACTGCTATAGATAACTGGGTATAAGGGTGTTACAGGGGGTCTGTAGGTCTGGCCACCGTTTTAGGGAACATGTTTTGTTTTAAAGTAAGTTACAGGACTTTTCCCTTCTTTTCTTGAGGGCTTTTATTTCACTAAAAACAATCTAATGTGGATATCAACTTGATTATGGATTATTACATTATGATTTTCAAATAAAAAACGAAAAAGAAAAATATATTAGGTAACAGAAGTTCATGCTTTTTGAGGTGCTTGTTTTATGTGTATAGGTTGTTTTAATATAATAATAATAATAATAATAATAATGTGGCGTGGGCGGGGCGGCGGCTGACGACCAGCATACCTTGCGGGAATGTCGGTGTGTTCACCATGATGGGGAAAGGTGTTTGGGTTAGTGACTTCGGCCCTGTTTGTTTGTGTGTGTGGGTGTGTGACGTGTAACGTGTGCTCTAGTTCAGGCTGATGCTGAATTAGATGTAGGCTCCTGAGTGACGGTGTTGCTCATGCCATACCTGCTGTGTGCTAAATAAAGTACTCCCAGCCATTGCATTGGGCAGCAAATAAGCTCACTCGTCTCTCCAGCATTCTTTCTGGCGTAAAAACGCTACATTGGTGTCAGAAGTGGGATGGAGAGTAACGGGTTCAGGCGCACAATGGAGGACCTTCAGAAAGTCCAAGCGGGCCGCCGAGTAGCGGAGCGACTACTCGCGCAGAAGAAGCGCTTTCCCGACGGCGCTAAAGCGAGCACACCACGGCAACCAACACGGAGCAGCCAGGTGAAAATCCCGGCGCTGGATCTCGGGGCGGAGGCTGGCGCTGCGCAAGCGCCGGAGCAAGATACAGCTCCGTGCGCCGTCAGCCGGCAAAGCGACCTGCCGAGCGCGCTGAGCCCATATCGGCGGTGCATCGCGACGGAAGAGCCGAGCGGCCGCCCGCAGCTCAGTGGCGCTCGGTTTGTGAACCTAGCCGGGGACAGGGCTACCCGTCGCGGCTAGGCAACGAGCAACTCTCCGACGTTTCGCGGCGAGGCCGAGGCACGGGACAGCGTACACCAGCAGCCGCTAAACTAGCGCCGGGAGGACGCTTGGGAAGCCGCGCTGGGCTTTACATTGACTGTGTGCTGGATGGCGTCTTACTGCGGGCGCTCGTGGACACCGGCTCCACTGTTTCGCTGCTGCACTCTGGATTACTGGGGCAAATTGTCATCCTGCCTTCAGCATCCGCACCGTTGCTGGGGGCTGCGTCAAGGTACGGGCGTGTCGCACAGCGCGAGTCCAGGTGGGTGGCCGAACTTATTCCCACGGGTTCGTTGTGGGGAATGTTGAGGAGGACTGTATTTTGGGGCTGGACATTCTGGAGAGATTGGGTGCGCTGCTGAATTTGTCCAGCGGAACTCTGCGTGGTAACTTCGGGGTAGCCAGGTTGCTCGGACCCAAACCACAGCCGAGCAGGTTAGCAACACACACCCGGGGGGCGGAACTTCCGATAGCAGACCGAGCGGGAAATCTGCGCGCTAACACCGGCGCTTTACCTCGCCGGCCGGGCAGCAAAGCGCGTGGCCGGTACTGCGAGCAAGTGGAGCGCCGTGTCGACGTAGAACCCTCGACGCAGGACGTTCCCCCCGTGCAGTCCTCCAGGTTCTCCGGTGGTGATCAGCTGTCCAAGCCAGCATGCAGCCGTCTTACTGCGTCACCCAGAGCGTCACCCGCAGTCGCTCCGCCGGTCTCGCCAGTCTCACAGCTGAACTGTGAACCGCTCATCGCCAGGCAGAAGGGCCCCACCCAGCGCTCGCGGGCACCGCTGCAAGACTTTCAGGTGGGGGCACCTATGGGGCGAATGGGCGTGGACACTCACAGCCAGGGGCGAGATTTTGCTGCTGGCGAGCAGGTGTGGGTGTGTTCCTCCGGAAGGAGAAGGAGGGGGCCCCCGGCCGGGCGTGTGTCTCACTTAGTGGGCCCCTGTACGGTAATATCTCGGCTCTCCGATGTCATCTACCGGGTGCGGTTGGCGGGGCGGGCACGAGTTTTGCTCCACCGGGACCGTCTTGCGCCTTGCCAGCCGCACGCCGGGGAAACATTGAACTCTGTGGAGGCCGGACCGCCTCAGGACTACGTTCGCGTTCATCCCTCACCTGCCAAAGGACGCCGGCGTTCCCACCGCCAGCGCCGACCGCCTCCACGCCTCCGGAACGGAGTTCGTCATGGTGACCGGGGACAGCTCGGGTGGGGGCAGTGTGGCGTGGGCGGGGCGGCGGCTGACGACCAGCATGCCTTGCGGGGATGTCGGTGTGTGTTCACCATGATGGGGAAAGGTGTTTGGGTTAGTGACTTCGGCCCTGTTTGTGTGTGTGGGTGTGTGACGTGTGATGTGTGCTCTAGTTCTGGCTGACGCTGAATTAGATGTAGGCTCCTGAGTGAAGGTGCTGCTCATGCCATACCTGCTGTGTGCTAAATAAAGTACTCCCAGCCATTGCATTGGGCAGCAAATAAGCTCACTCGTCTCTCCGGCATTCTTTCCGGTGTAAAAACGCTACAATAATAATAACAACAACAACAACAATAATAATAATAATAATAATAATAACAATAATAATAATAATAATAATAATAACAATCATAATAATAATAATACATTCTCACACTACCATGACCACCCCTGTCTTTTGTAATACTAATATCCTGGTTTCAGTTTATTTCCCAGCTTTTTTCATCTGTTGCCGTATAGTTCCAAGCATTGTCACCAATCTTTTTACATTTTATTTTTATCACAAAGCACTTCTTTAATCAGCTACCCGTGGACTTTTTAATGTCTACAGTGTCAGAACAACACAGCAACAGGAGCAGCAGTGGACCCCTCATCAGCCACACTGTACATGTGCTTTTCATTGTCCCCCCTGATGACAGTCATACAGTATGATGCAGTTCCATATTCGATTCGTCATGGATGTGAGTTGTTTGTATTCAGCCTGTTCTATCTTTTTTAACTTTGAGCACGCGCCCCTTCCAACGTCTCTGCACGGCCCTGATGAGGGGTGAGACTGACTGAGACTAGTGAGTCATTATTCTGGAATAATTCTGTATTAGCTCATGTATTTTGTTAATCCTTTATTTTCTTAGAAAGATAATTGATAAAATAATAATTGTGTCTCCAAATGAACGGCGCTAAATTACAGCCTTCCTGAAATGTAGAAGCGTAACCGCGGTACTGCTGCCATCGTGTGGTCAAACCAGAAAACTGCACTGCATGCAAGTCTCATTTCCGGTTTGTTTCCTCGAGAAACTCCCACTGTGTAGTGTTTAATAGTATATAGTGTTTAAATGTATAGTTTAATAATAATAATAATAATCGTAAAAATTATAATCATTTGGTTTGTGTTCTACATAGATTTGGAGCAAAAAGAACAAACGTAACCTCATTTAAAGAAACGCACTATATATGAGGGAAAAACATTGTAAAAAAAATTATGGTGGAATTTTATATAAACAGTGATTTGAACCTAGAAGTTTTTAATTTTTTTAAGGTTCCATATTTTAGAACGGAACCGGAAGTGCATCTACCTTCTGCTATTGGCTGAGAGCGCTGTGTGCGTCGTGACGTCACTGGAGGACGCGTGCGGAGGCAGCGGAAGATGGCGGCGCGCGGGAAAAGGAAAGCTAAAGCTGCAGCTCAGGTGAATAAAGAGCGCGCGCTGCGGCACAGACGTGACTCAGCGTTTTAGTGTTTAATACAAAAACACATAAATATAAGCAGCGTGAGGTAATTAAACACGGAACCGGATATGAGGTAGTTTAGTGCTCTACACCGAGGAGTGAGGTGTGTTTGTTACAGTAACTGAGGAACTAACAGTCCTGTATTTCTCTCCTTCACTTCAGTGTTTATTCAGTGTGTGTTTATTCCTGTTCCTCATTTATAACCTGTTGGTCTGAATGAGTTTATTCAGGGAAATCTGAATGAATGAGTGGAAAGGGGCGGTGCTTACTGGCACGAGGTCATGAATATTCATAGATTTTCTGATCTCATCATATAATATTTCTGTACAAAATCACACTGACATGTTTCTGAGTCTGTGTGTGTGGGGGGTGGGGGTGTGTGTGTTAGATAGGAGAGTGTGTGTGTGTGAGAGAGAGAGACAGGAGTGTGTATTACAGGGGTAGCTCAGTGGTTAAGGCATTGGACTACGGTTCAGAAGATCCCAGGTTCAAACCCCACAACCACCAGGTTGCCACTGTTGGGCCCTTGAGCGCGGCCCTTAACCCTCAACTGCTCAGATGTGTAATGAGATAAAAATGTAAGTCACTCTGGATAAGAGCGTCTGCCAAATGCCTAAATGTAAATGTATTACATTTCCTTAGACTCTATGTGTCACTCAGGGGACGGGCCTTAAGTAGGCAGTGAGGGCAGTGTGCCACTTAAAGTATTTTCATTTTTTTAACTTTAATCTTCACACACACACTATTAGGTTTAATATGCGTTACCGTTTCTGTGTAAGGCATCTGAGCAGGGCAAACGGCCGAGGTTTCAGGAGGCGGGGTCTGATCAAGGGGCGGGGCCATCAGCACCTGCGCAGGTAAGGGAGGAGGTGGAGCGTCTGTACGGCCTGCGCATGCCTCTCGACTTCTATCACTTCTGGGATTTCTGCAGCAGTCTGAGACCTGATGACCCACAAGGTAACACACACACACACACACACACTGCAGCGTCTCTAATTACACAAAGTTTATAAAAATATCCATAATGAACAAATCTTTTTTTTAATCATTTTATTCTTTTGTTTAGAAATAAATTAAAATGTTGTGTTTTTAATAAACAGACTCCCAACACGTCTACATACACACATTTAGTCTATAGTTCCAGTGATGAAGATATTACAATGCAGTTAAGGACATATTATAATAAACAGAATGAGCAGCTCAACATCCTATCTTCTGGTCTGAGTCGTTCGTTCTTTTGAATCTATTGTACTGTATAGCGTTTAATGATTTGGACCAAAGACTCAAAGGTAACTCCTCATTCCTGTTTCCTGTACATAACCTACGGAGGTTTTGTGATGATTTGCGCATCTGTGTGTGTGTGTGTGTGTGTGTGTGTGTGTGTGTGTGTGTAGATGCCCTGAGGGATACTGTAGGTGTGCATTTAGTCGGGCCGTTTGATGTTGTGTGCGGTAAACACTCCCAGTCGTCGTCCAAACCCAACCTGCACCTGCACTGGAGACATTACTACGACCCTCCTGAGTTCCAGACCGTCCTGCAGGGGAACACGGACACTCACCTGCACCTGGGTTACTACAGGTATGCACACACCCGAGGACACACACACACCCGAGGACACACACACACACCCCCGAGGACACACACACACCCCCGAGGACACACACACACACCCCCGAGGACACACACACACACCCCCGAGGACACACACACACACACCCCCGAGGACACACACACACACACCCCCGAGGACACACACACACACACCCCCGAGGACACACACACACACACCCCCGAGGACACACACACACACACCCCCGAGGACACACACACACACCCCCGAGGACACACACACACACCCCCGAGGACACACACACACACCCCCGAGGACACACACACACACACACACCCCCGAGGACACACACACTCACACACACACCCCCCCGAGGACACACACACACACACACACACACCCCCCGAGGACACACACACACACACCCCCCCCCCGAGGACACACACACACACACACACCCCCGAGGACACACACACACACACCCCCCCGAGGACACACACACACACACACACCCGAGGACACACACACACACACACACCCGAGGACACACACACACACACACACCCGAGGACACACACACACACACACACCCGAGGACACACACACACACACACACCCGAGGACACACACACACACACACACCCGAGGACACACACACACACACACACCCGAGGACACACACACACACACACACCCGAGGACACACACACACACACACACCCGAGGACACAGCTGGGAACGATCTGATACTGTTAGGAGCTGTGACTGACTGTGTGGGTGTGTGTGTAGAGACAGTCCTGACGCCCTGCCGGTGTTTGTTGGAGAGAATGAGGCGAAGAAGGGCTGCACTATCACACAGATGGGAGAGAACCTGTTTGCTGCAGTGCTGTAAGTGAGGGTAACAGGGGTCAAAGGTTAATCTGGATACCGCACACTCACATTACACTACTGATACACACTCTCTCTCTCTCTCTCTCTCTCTCTCTCTTTCTCTCTGTTGTTTTTCAGGCTGTTAATAGACAGGAAGAAGCGTAAGGAGGGGGGGAAGGGGGGTGGTGCTCTGAGGAAATTGGAGGTGGAGTTAAAGAAGAAGGCGGAGCAGCTGGGTTTGCCTCTGGAGAAGAAAACCAAAGCTATGAAGCAGAGAGACAAGAAGGTACACACACACACACAGGGGACATGAGTGAATATGTTAATAGGAGCTGCAGGTCAGTGTAATGTAAACACTCTGTAAACACTCCGCTCAGTCCAGCATGGGGCACTTTTACACTCAACACACACTCACTTCAACACTTTCAGAAAACCAGGTGTAGCTCTAATTGTGTGTGTCTGTGTGTGTTAGGTGGTCAGTAAGACGTTCCATGGTGCAGGTATCGTAGTGCCTGTTGATAAAAACGACGTAGGATATCGAGAACTTCCTGAGACTGACGGTACTCTCCTGAGATCACTCCCTACTCTCACTATTCACGACACTCCTTAATCCATACACGCCTGGTTCTACCCTCCTTATACTCCCTATTCCCTACATCCCTTATAAAGTGCTGTGAAAAACTATTTATATCTGATTCTTAGTTTCTTTCATCTAACTTCTTTGCTAACAGTTCTCACTAACATTTGATTGGAGATGTTTCTGCCAAGTGTGACGCAACCAGTTATTAGGGTTAGTTCCAAATACTTTTTCACATAGGTCCATTTAGTTTAGGACAGATTTTTTTTCCCCTTTAATGAATGAAATTGTCATTTAAAATTATCTTAAAGTTATCTTTCTTCTTCTTCTCCTTTGTCTTTGGGCTGTTCCCTTTCAGAGGTCGCCACAGCGAATCATCTGCCTCCATCTAACCCTATCCTCTGCATCCTCTTCTCTCACACCAACTAACTTCATGTCCTCTCTCACTGCATCCATAAATCTCCTCTTTGGTCTTCCTCTAGACCTCCTGCCTGGCAGTTCCAACCTCAGCATCCTTCTACCGATATGTTCAAATTCAAATTTTATTTGTCACATACACAGTCATACACAGTACGATATGCAGTGAAATGCTTATATATAAGCATATATATATATATATCACAATCTCTCCTCTGAACATGTCCAAACCACCTCAATCTGGCCTCTCTGACTTTATCTCCAAAACATCTAACATGGGTTGTCCCTCAGATGAACTCATTCTTGATCCTATCCATCCTTGTCACTCCCAAAGAGAACCTCAACATCTTTAGCTCTGCTACCTATAACTCTGCCTCCTGTCTTTTCTTCATTGCCACTGTCTCTAAGCTGTAGAGCATCGCTGGTCTCACCACTGTCCTGTACACCTTTCCTTTCATTCTCCCTGATACTCTTTTATCGAACATACCTGACACCTCTTCAACGCCCTTCTCACCTCACTTCTACTAATATTTGCTACTTCCTGTTCCACAACAGTCACTTTTTTTACTTTTTGTTCTTTTTCATTTTCCTCATTTATCAACTCCTTAAAGTACTCCTTCCATCTTCCCATCACCCTCCTGGCATCTGTCAGTACATTTCCATCTCTATCTTTAATCACTCTAACCTGCTGCACATCCTTCCCATCTCTATCTCTCTGCCTTGCCAACCTGTACAGATCCACCTCTCCCTCCTTACTGTCTAGCCTAGCATACAAGTCCTCATATGCTCTTTGTTTGGCCTTTGCCACCTCTACCTTCACCTTACTCTGCATCTCCCTGTACTCCTGTCTACTCTCTTCAGTCCTCTCAGTGTCCCACTTCTTCTTAGCTAGCCTCTTTCCCTGTATACACTCCTGGACTTCCTCATTCCACCACCAAGTCTCCTTGTCCACTTTCCCCTTACCTGATGATACACCAAGTACCCTCCTACCTGTCTCCCTGATCACATAGGCTGTAGTTGTCCAGTCAACTGAAAGCACCTCCTGACCACCCATAGCCTGTCTCAACTCCTCCCTAAAGACTTCACCACATTCTTCCTTTCTCAGCTTCCACCACTTTGTCCTCTGTTCTGCCTTTGTCCTCTTTGCCTTCCTCACCACCAGGGTTATTTTACACACCATCATTCTGTGTTGTCTGGCTACACTCTCCCCTACCAACACTTTGCAGTCACTGATCTCTTTCGTCGACACAAGATGTAGTCGACCTGAGTGCTTCTGCCTCCACTCTTATGTGTCACCCTATGTTCCTGCCTCTTCTGGAAGAAAGTATTTACCACTGCCATTTCCATCCTCTTTGCAAAGTCCACCACCATCTGTCCTTCTACATTCCTGTCCTGAAGACCAAACCTGCCCATCACATTTTCATCACCTCTGTTCCCTTCCCCAACATGTCTATTGAAGTCTGCACCAATCACCACTCTTTCACCTCTGGGGATGCTCTGCATCACTTCATCTAACTCACTCCAGAATTTCTCCTTCTCTTTTAACTCACATCCTACCTGTGGGGCATAACCACTAACAACATTGAACATTATCCCTTCAATTTCCAGCTTCAGACTCATCACCCTATCTGATACTCTCTTCACCTCTAGAACATTCCTTACAAACTCGTCTTTCAGAATAACTCTTACTTCATATCTTTTCCTATCCACACCATGGTAAAACAATTTGAACCCTGATCCTAAGCTTCTAGCCTTGCTACCTTTCCACCTGGTCTCCTGGACACACAGTATATCCATCTTCCTTCTCTGCATCATATCAACTAACTCTCTTCCCTTCCCTGTCATGGTCCCAACATACGAAGTCCCTACTCTCACTCCTAAACTCTTGCCTTTCCTCTTCTCTCTCTGCTTTCGAACACGCCTTCCTCCTCTCCTTCTTCGACCAACAGTAGCCCAATTTCCACCAGAACCCTGTAGGTCAACAGCACCAGTGGCGGTCGTTGTTAACCCGGGCCACGACCGATCCGGTATGGGAATTATATTCGTGATTTGCATCATTGATTTGGCAAATGTTTTACGTCGGATACCCTTCCTGACACAACCATCTGCATTTATCCAGACTTGGGACTGGCACAAGAAGACACTGGCTACACTGGACATTCTCACTCCCTAATCCATGCTCCCTATTTCCTATAATCACTCCCTGATCATGATTCCTGTACTCACTCCCTAATCCATGCTCCCTATTCCCTATACTCACTCCCTAATCCATGATCCATATTTCCTATACTTACTCCCTAATCCATGATCCATATTCCCTACACTCACTCCATAATCCATGCTCCCTATTCCCTAAAACTCACTCCTTAATCCATTCCTCAGATTCCCTAAAACTCCCTAATCCATGCTCCCTATTCTCTATACTCACTCCCTAATCCATGCTTCTTATTCCCTAAAACTCACTCCCTAATCACTGCTCCCTATTCCCTAAAACTCCCTAACCCATGCTCCCTATTACCTAAAACTCCATAGCCCATGCTCCCTATTCTCACTCCCTAATCCATGCTCACTATTCCCTATACTCACTCCCTAATCCATGTTCCATATTCTCTATACTTACTTCCTAATCCATGATCCCTATTCCCTACTCACTCCCTAATCCATGCTCCCTATTGCCTATACTCACTCCCTAATCCATGCTCCCTATTCTCTATACTCACTCCCTAATCCATGCTCCCTATTTTCTATACTCACACCCTAATCCATGCTCCCTATTTTCTATACTCACTTCCTAATCCATGCTCCCTATTCCCTATACTCACTTCCTAATCCATGCTCCCTATTCCCTATACTCACTCCCTAATCCATGCTCCCTATTCCCTATACTCACTCCCTAATCCATGCTCTATATTCCTATACTCACTCCCTAATCCATGCTCTATATTCCTATACTCACTCCATAATCCATGCTCCCTATTCCCTATACTCACTCCCTAATCCATGCTCCCTATTCCCTATACTCACTCCCTAATCCATGCTCCCTATTTCCTATACTCACTCCCTAATCTATGTTCCATATTCCCTATACTCACTCCCTAATCCATGCTCCCTATTCCCTATACTCACTCCCTAATCCATGCTCCCTATTCCCTATACTCACTCCCTAATCCATGCTCCCTATTCCCTATACTCACTCCCTAATCCATGCTCCCTATTTCCTATACTCACTCCCTAATCCATGCTCCCTATTTCCTATACTCACTCCCTAATCCATGCTCCCTATTTCCTATACTCACTCCCTAATCCATGCTCCCTATTCCCTATACTCACTCCCTAATCCATGTTCCATATTCCCTATACTCACTCCATAATCCATGCTCCCTATTCCCTATACTCACTCCCTAATCCATGCTCCCTATTCCCTATACTCACTCCTTAATCCATGCTCCCTATTCCCTATACTCACTCCCTAATCCATGCTCCCTATTTCCTATACTTACTCCCTAATCCATGCTCCTTATTCTCTATACTCACTCTCTAATCCATGCTCCTTATTCTCTATACTCACTCTCTAGTCCATGCTCCCTATTCTCTTTACTCATTCCCTAATCCATGCTCCCTATTCCCTATACTCACTCCCTAATCCATGCTCCCTATTCCCTATACTCACTCCCTAATCCATGCTCCCTATTTCCTATACTCACTCCCTAATCTATGTTCCATATTCCATCATATTCCATCACTCCCTAATCCATGCTCCCTATTTCCTATACTCACTCCCTAATCCATGCTCCCTATTCCCTATACTCACTCCCTAATCCATGCTCCCTATTTCCTATACTCCCTCCCTAATCCATGCTCCCTATTCCCTATACTCACTCCCTAATCCATGCTCCCTATTCCCTATACTCACTCCCTAATCCATGCTCTCTATTTCCTATACTTACTCCCTAATCCATGCTCCTTATTCTCTATACTCACTCCCTAATCCATGCTCCCTATTCCCTATACTCACTCCCTAATCCATGCTCCCTATTCTCTATACTCACTCCCTAATCCATGCTCCCTATTTCCTATACTCACTCCCTAATCCATGCTCCCTATTTCCTATACTCACTCCCTAATCCATGCTCCCTATTCCCTATACTCACTCCCTAATCCATGCTCCCTATTCCCTATACTCACTCCCTAATCCATGCTCCCTATTCCCTATACTCACTCCCTAATCCATGCCAGAGTTCTATTCAAATTCTGGAGAATCTTCAGTTAAACACATTTTTAGAAATAATTTAGGTTTCCAATATCACACAGCCCTGAACTCATTGTTCCTTACTCTCAGGATCTGTTATTTACTGTACCTCGTGTGTGTGTGTGTGTGTGTGTAGCTGAACTAAAGAGGGTGTGTAAGGCGATAGCGGAGGCTGAGAGTGATGAGGTGAGGATGAAAGCCTTCGCTCCTCTACAGGAGATAATGACTCTGGTGCAGTTTGCTAACGATGAGGGAGATTATGGCATGGCTCTGGAACTCGGCCTCGACCTCTTCTGTTACGGATCACACGTGAGAAACACACACACACACAGTGCATATACACTCACACACAGACTCATCATACACACACACACACACACAGACTCATCATACACACACACGCACACACAGACTCATCATACACACAGACTCATCATACACACACACACTCATACACAAACAGCTCTGTCTCTCTGTTTTATTTGTTTCTCAGTTTTCTGTTGATTTTGAACATTCAATGTGAGTGTGTGTGTGTGTGTGTGCAGTATCTCTCGAAGACGATTGGTAATCTCCTGCCCTTGGCGTACTCGCTGCTCCAGAGGAACCTTTTTGCTGAAATCATTACGGCTCACCTCGCTAACCGTTCCCATGACGACCTGGATAAACTGGCAGCTGTATAAGTGGGCGGAGTCACGTCTATGTTTTGTTCAGATTATTTTAGGGCGGGGCAGCATTACAGCAAATACACACCAGTTCAGAAGTGTTACATGTTATGTGTTATTTGCTTGTTTGGATGTGTGTGTGTGTTTAAGAGAGAGATGTTTATGATGTTTTTCTTAGGTGTTTATTAATAAAGTTCATTTCAGTTTGACTTTTGCATTGTTTATTTTTATTTTTGTGTGTGTGTGGGGGGGGGGAAGATGTATCACACATACACACCACTGAAAGACATACACTCTTGGTGATGAGAACAGGAGAGAGCCCGTGTGTGAGAGTGTCGAGTCATCACTGGGCAGTCTGTTCATTTTCATCTCTTCAGCTGATGTAAACATGAGATATTGTGGGAAAAGGTTTATGTCATGTGATTTTAAAGTGAAGCTCTGATGTAAAGTGAAATATTTTAATATTTATTTACAGTTCATAAAAACCAATCATCTCAGGAGCTTTTAGAGCACTTCATGATCCTGTCTGTTGATAAGTTTTTTTGGAGATGCTGATTTGCTTTTCCAGCAGGACTCCACCCACCGCGCCAAATCTACCACTGGGGTTGTCCGTGATGTCACTGTGCTTGACTGGCCAGTAAACTCACACCTGACCTGAGCCCCATAGAGGATCTCAGAGTAATTGTCAGGAGGAAGATGAGAAGGACCAGACCCGACAATACAGACGAGCTGAAGGCATCTATTAGTGCAACCTGGTGTTCAATGACTATCGCCCTGTAGCCCTCACCTCAGTAGTGATGAAGTGCTTTGAACGCCTGGTCAGAGACTTCAACATCTCTTCACTACCAGACACACTCGACCCACTACAGTTCGCTTATCGTCCAAACCGTTCCACGGACGATGCAATCTCTCATCTCCTCCATACATCTCTCACTCACCTGGACACTCGGAGGGGCAATTATGTGAAAATGCTCTTCATTGACTACAGCTCTGCATTTAATACCATAATTCCCTCCACACTTACCACCAAGCTGGAGCACCTGGGACTCAGCTCATCAATGTGTCAGTGGATCTCCAATTTTCTGACTGGCAGACCACAGGCAGTAAGGATGGGCGGACATGTCTCAGCCTCCCGCACTTTCAGCACTGGAGCCCCCCAGGGTTGTGTTCTGAGCCCCCTGCTGTACTCTCTGTACACCCACGACTGCGTGGCCACTACCAGCTCCACCACCGTCATCAAGTTCGCTGACGACACTGTCGTGGTGGGCCTGATCACGAACAACGATGAGACGGCCTACCTGGAGGAGGTTGGAAATCTGGGGAACTGGTGCCAGAGAAACAATCTCCTCCTGAACGTCAGTAAGACAAAGGAGCTGATAGTGGACTTCAGTACAAAGCAGGTGAGGAACTACCAGACCGCCGTCATCAACAGGAGCCCAGTGGAGAGAGTGGACAGCTTCAGATACCTCGGTGTTCACATCACGCAGGACCTGGCATGGTCCTGTCACATCAACACCGTGGTAAAAAAGGCCCGGCAGCGTCTCTACCACCTCAGACGCTTGAGAGACTTTAGACTGCCCTCCAAGGTGCTTTAGGAATTTCTACTCCTGCACCATAGAGAGCATCCTGACGGGAAATATCACGACCTGGTTCGGGAACAGCACCATGCAGGACAGACGAGCTCTACAGAGGGTGGTGCGATCAGCTGAGCGCATCATCCGCATCGAGCTCCCTGACCTGCACTCGATCTACAGCAAGCGGTGCTTGACCAAGGCCAGGAAGATCGTGAAGGACCTCAGCCACCCCAATAACGGACTGTTTACTCTGTGGCGGTCTGGGAAGCGATTCCGCTCCTTGAAGGCCAACACAGAGAGACTAAGGAGGAGCTTCTTCCCGCAGGCGATAAGGTCTCTCAACCACAACCACGAACTAACACAATCTTTTCATAATTGATCAAATCAATCAATCTTTTTACATCCATGAACACTATGGACAATTACACGCTCACCTTCCTTCATATCTACACTACATTTTGTACATCTACATCCTGGACCATTGCACAAAGACACTTTAATAACTTTGCACACCTACCTTCACAACTACACTACATGTCTACGTTTACATCCTGGACCAGTGCACAAAGACACTTTGTTCTATGCATATTTGCACACACAGCACAGTATATTTCAATTTGTACAGTATATTTCTATTTTTATGCATATCATATTTCTATTTTTATTTTTAGTTCCATTTTTTTCTAGCACATTTCTATTTTTATTTTTAGTTCTATTTTTTCCTAGTTTAATTAAATTTTTTTATTTAATTTCTATCGTATTCTTTTATTTATATTTATTTCTTATTTGTAAACTTTAATTCTCTTTTAGGGTCAATAGCAGTCGTATAATACATTTCACTACATTTCGTACTGTGTATGTTTGTGTATGTGACAAATAAAATTTGAATTTGAATTTTGAATTTGTTCAGTAACGCCTCAGCAGAGCCACAGGCTGATCTCCTCCACGGCGCACTGATGCAATAACTCGTGCCAAAGATGCTTAGAGTTTGTAAACAAGTATCATTTCAAAGTCAGACATTTCTGTATTGTAAATGGATTTCGTAATTTTTTGGAAACATTTCACTATTTTGAAATACTGAAATAAAAGCGACTGAAGAGAATTAAAATAGACTAAACTTGACCAGAACAGTAATGCGATCTCGTGCTGGATGATACAGCAGTAAGTTGTGTTAATAAAGTGTCTGGTGTAGTACCACCTGGTCCAGTGGATGGCGCCCTCTGCTGCTGCTGTAACTAACAAACTTTAAAGGGGAGGCTCAGCATTAGGCCCCGCCCCCTCCGTTTGATGGGTGACAGTGATTTAGTTGTTTTATGACGTGTGTCAGACCCAAAGTTAATAAAAAAAAACACATAATGTTAATAAAGCATTCTAATAGCAATTAAATAAATACATTTTGAATATATAACTGTCAATTTTGTATTTTAATTAATGCCAGTGAATTACGTCTATCTAGTGTGTTGTTATTTAATATAAGTTTTTTTTTTCATATTTCCACACATAATACGGTTCTGTGATGAGTTCTCGAGCCACAGTGTCACCAGAAGACCAGAGAGATCAACCAGGCTCGAGCGTGTGTGTGTGTGTGTGTGTGTGGATCCCTGAGAGGGTGAAAGGGTGTGTGAGAAGGTCTGTGTTTATTTCTTTTAATTTTGATGATTATGTAAGAGCCAAAATCATCAAAAGTTAAAGAAATAAACACTTTATATACATCAGTCTGTGTTTCAGTCTTTATATTGATTTACTAAAATAAAAAACTTTTTAATGATATTCTAGTTTGTTAAGATGCACCGATACAATGTAGAACACCATTAGAAGTTCAACATCTACAACAGTGCGATTAGAAGAAATACATAAACTAAGGGTTGATTTAAAAAATACCGTAAGACAGCAACACACACAGACACACACACTATGGGACGAGAACGATACTGGACTTAATATACTGAATACTGGAATTAAATAGAGACAGACTTTACTGCACAAGCCTCACTGTGTAAAACAGCTGATTTAATGAATGTGGAGGTAAATGAGTAAATGATGACTGCAGAGTTTAATTATTTCACTAGCCATGACATACTGTACTCATCATGTTATTACTGGTCTGTTTATAACTCTACTGGGTTAGGGTTAGGGTAGATGGAGAGTTTGTGGGTAAATGGTTGAGTGTTTGGGTAAACAGGTGAGTGAGTGGATAAGAGAGTGGGTGAATGAATGAGTGAGTGAGTGAGTGAGTGGATGAGAGAGTGAGTGAATGAGTGAGTGAGTGAGTGAGTGAATGAGAGAGTGAGTGGATGAGAGAGTGAGTGGATGGATGAGAGAGTGGGTGGATTAGAGAGTGGGTGGATAAGTGAATGAGAGAGTGAGTGGATGAGAGAGTGGGTGGATGAGTGAATGAGAGAGTGAGTGGATGAGAGAGTGGGTGGATTAGAGAGTGGGTGGATGAGTGAATGAGAGAGTGAGTGGATGAAAGAGTGGGTGGATTAGAGAGTGGGTGGATAAGTGAATGAGAGAGTGAGTGGATGAGAGAGTGAGTGGATTAGAGAGTGGGTGGATGAGTGAATGAGAGAGTGAGTGGATGAGAGAGTGGGTGGATGAGTGATTGAGAGAGTGAGTGGATGAGAGAGTGGGTGGATTAGAGAGTGGGTGGATGAGTGGATGAGTGAATGAGAGAGTGGGTGGATGAGAGAGTGAGTGGATGAGAGAGTGGGTGGATGAGTGAATGAGAGAGTGAGTAGATGAGAGAGTGAGTGGATTAGAGAGTGGGTGGATGAGTGAATGAGAGAGTGAGTGGATGAGAGAGTGGGTGGATGAGTGATTGAGAGAGTGAGTGGATGAGAGAGTGGGTGGATTAGAGAGTGGGTGGATGAGTGGATGAGTGAATGAGAGAGTGGGTGGATGAGAGAGTGGGTGGATGAGTGAATGAGAGAGTGAGTGGATGAGAGAGTGAGTGGATGAGAGAGTGGGTGGATGAGTGAATGAGAGAGTGAGTCGATGAGAGAGTGAGTGGATGAAAGAGTGAGTGGATGAGAGAGTGGGTGAATGAGTGAATGAGAGAGTGAGTGGATGAGAGAGTGGGTGGATGAGTGAATGAGAGAGTGTGTGGATGAGAGAGTGGGTGGATTAGAGAGTGGGTGGATGAGTGGATGAGTGAATGAGAGAGTGGGTGGATGAGAGAGTGAGTGGATGAGAGAGTGAGTGGATGAGAGAGTGGGTGGATGAGTGAATGAGAGAGTGAGTGGATGAGAGAGTGAGTGGATGAGAGAGTGAGTGGATGAGTGAATGAGAGAGTGAGTGGATTAGAGAGTGGGTGGATTAGAGAGTGGGTGGATGAGTGAATGAGAGAGTGAGTGGATGAGAGAGTGGGTGGATGAGTGAATGAGAGAGTGAGTGGATGAGAGAGTGGGTGGATTGGAGAGTGGGTGGATAAGTGAATGAGAGAGTGAGTGGATGAGAGAGTGGGTGGATGAGTGAATGAGAGAGTGAGTGGATGAGAGAGTGGGTGGATTAGAGAGTGGGTGGATTAGAGAGTGGGTGGATGAGTGAATGAGAGGGTGAGTGGATGAGAGAGTGGGTGGATGAGTGAATGAGAGAGTGAGTGGATGAGAGAGTGGTGGATTGGAGAGTTGGTGGATAAGTGAATGAGAGAGTGAGTGGATGAGAGAGTGGGTGGATGAGTGAATGAGAGAGTGAGTGGATGAGAGAGTGGGTGGATTAGAGAGTGGGTGGATGAGTGGATGAGTGAATGAGAGAGTGGGTGGATGAGAGAGTGAGTGGATGAGAGAGTGAGTGGATGAGAGAGTGGGTGGATGAGTGAATGAGAGAGTGAGTGGATGAGTGAATGAGAGAGTGAGTGGATGAGAGAGTGAGTGGATGAAAGAGTGGATGGATTAGAGAGTGGCTTGATGAGTGAGTGAGTGGATGAGAAAGTGGGTGGATTAGAGAGTGAGTGGATTAGAGAGTGAGTGGATGAGGGAGTGGCTGGATGAGTGGATGAGTCATGGCGGTGAAGATGTTGGTGTAGATGGCTGTGTGAGAAGCAGAGATGGTGTTTTGGCTGTAGCAGCTGTCACTCTGAGATGTTGACATGATGTAGTGGTTAGCACTGTTGCCTCACACCTCTAGGGTCTGGGTTTGATTCTCACCTTAGGTCTATGTTCTCTCCGTGCTTGGTGGGATTCCTCTGGATACTCCGGTTTCCTCCCACAGTCCCAAGATATGCAAATTAGGCTAATTGCTGTAGGTCTTTCGGCTGTTCCTGTCGGGGGTCTCCACAGCGGACAATTCCATCCGCACAACAACTCGACACAGGTTTTACAATGGATGCCCTTCCTGACACAACCCTCCCATTTCATTGGGGCTTGGGACTGGCACTGCACCAGCGGCTGGGGTTTGGGCACTTGGTGGAAATCAGCCTTGGCCTTCTGACCTAGAACTGAACCACCAGTTAGATTAGGGTAATTGATGTTCCCAAACTGTCTGTAGCCTGTGTGTGTGTGTGTGTGTGTGTTCTGTGATTGACGTGCACCCTGTCCATACTCCTGAGATAGTCTTCATGACCCCACTAATATACAGACGACACTGTGTATAGATGATGACGGAGTGAATTTAGACCTCAGATGCTTAAGCCCCCATCACCCCCCCCCCCCCCCCCCCGCTGGCCCCCCTACTCTGTTTCTCCGGAAGTCCCAGCTCTGAGTGATTGATGTTGTTGTTGTTGTTGTGTGTGTGTGTGTGTGTTGCTGAGTAAACACATTTCCCCATAATAATAATCATCATCCTCCCCCCCCTCCCTCTCTAAAAGCTTTGTAGATCGATCTTTGCGCGCGCGCGTGTGTGTGTGAGTTCGTTTTATTCTCGAGCGAGAGACGGAGAGAGGAGACTGCACGCGCACCGCGGAGCCGCCTGGTCTGGTCTCGTGTTCATCTTCATCATCTTCATCATCCCCACCCTCCTCTCTCTCTCTCTCTGCGCGCTCTCGGTGTCTCAGTGCTGCAGAGCCTCAGACCTGTCCCTCTCTGTCTCTCTCTGTCTCCCTCTCTGTCTCTCTGTCTCTGTCCCTCTCTCTCGCGCACGGCTCTGTAGGCTCGCGCTCCGTCACAGCACAGAGGAGGAGAGCGCGCGCAGCTTGTCTTCATCAGTATGTACCGGGGCTGAGGGACCGCACCGTGTGTGTGTGTGTGTGTGTGTGTGTGAGAGGGAGAACATGGCCTCCTCGTGCAGCAGCTCACCGGAGGGAGGATCCCCACCGCAACAGGGCCGCGTGCGGCAGGTCAGTGCGGGTGTGTGTGTGTGTGTGTATCTGTGTGTGTGTGTGTGTGTGTACTGTGTATGTGTGTGTGTGTGTGTATCTGTGTGTGTGTGTGTATCTGTGTGTGTGTGTGTATCTGTGTGTGTGTATGTGTATCTGTGTGTGTGTGTGTATCTGTGTGTATGTGTATCTGTGTGTGTGTGTGTATCTGTGTGTGTGTGTGTATCTGTGTGTGTGTGTGTATCTGTGTGTGTGTATGTGTATCTGTGTGTACTGTGTGTGTGTGTGTGTGTATCTGTGTGTGTGTGTGTGTATCTGTGTGTGTATGTGTGTGTGTGTGTAGGGGTGTATCTGTGTGTGTCTGTGTGTGTGTGTAGGGGTGTATCTGTGTGTGTGCGTGTGTGTGTGTGTGTAGGGGTGTATCTGTGTGTGCGCGCGCGCACTTAAAGATTTGACCAAACACACACTCAGTGTTTCCAGTTATTTCCATCTCAGCATCTGATCCCAGCACACTGTCTACTGCCGAGTGCACTGTGTGTGTGTGTGTGTGTGTGTGTGTGTGTGATAAACATGTAACTGAATGCTAGACATTTTTGCTCTGTGATGATGTCATACTTCAAAAAGTCCGTCCGTCCGTCCGTCCGTTTGTGTGTGTGTGTGTGTGTGTGTGTGCTACAGCTTCCTGTTGGAGAGGTCGGTTTCAGATTTAATCAGATTTCAGTAATGGACTGCACTCTCTCTCTCTCTCTCTCTCTCTCTCTCTCTCTCACACACACACACACACACACACACGCACACACACACACACCCATTAAAGCCTCATGTACACAGACACAAAATACAATTACAGTCTCTATTTCCACTGCCACTCCCTGTGTGTGTGTGTGTGTGTGTGTGTGTGTGTGTCATCATTTAACTCCATAACAGCTTTGTACTTCGGGTCAGACCTGAAGTTCTTTAGATGATCAGATGGTGTCCTGCATTGCATTATGGGTAGTGCTGGGTTTGTAAGAATGAATGAATCCTTCACAGGCTAAAACATTAAACACTGTGTGTGTGTGTGTGTGTGTGTGTGTGTGTGTGTGTAAGAGAGAGAGAGTGTGTTACTCAAGATCTTCATAGACACTGTTTCTGTGAGAGAAACCCAAATTAATTTGATCAGAAGCTAATGCTAATGCTAATTGTGACTATGTGAGCTGTCCGGTGCTGAAACAAACCAACCTGACAGTCCAGACTGTAAAGTGAGCTGAGATTAACATCCCAGGAAATGGCATTATACCCAGCCCCTTTTTTAGTCCAGCCTGGATTTATGATGTATGACTCAGCAGTCTCTCTCTCACTTCCTGTCTCACTCTCTGTTACTAAGCTCTTTCTCTGTTATTGACTGTTTCTCATCTTTTTATTTATTCATGTGCACTTAAAGCTTCTGAATTTTTGCTGAAGCTGAGGCTGATGTCAGACCGTGACCTTCATTACGTCATTTTCCTTTAATGTCCTGAAGAGGAACCAGATTCAGGATGGAAGCTGTGCTCATTTGGTAGACGCTGAATCATTTGTCTAACAGCATACAGTGTTCTCTTTATACAGATTATCTACTGCATAATTAATGAGACTGAAATCATGAAGTGTTTTCAGTAGGTGTAACCTTTAGGCTATCCAAGTGAGACCTTCCACTTCTGACTCCAATCAGTAGTAATGGGATAGGGTTAGTCAGGGAGCTCTTGAGGAAGAAGATATGCTACAGCTTGTGCTCAGAGTGCAAGCAGGGACTAGAAGTTACAAACAGCCAAAAGGAAATGCAGACATGAGGGGGAACTGAGGGTGGAGAAGACAGCATCTAAACATACCAGTTCACCATAACACTCTACGTCCATGAGACTCTGCTCCTTTACCTAAGGCAAACCTATTTACAAAAATGCTTGGCTAAATAAATAGGTTTTAAGCCTATGACACAAGGTGCTACCAAATAGCCTTAACCTTTTGATCTAAGTAGGCGTGGCAGATCAGAAGACACTATCAGTTCACTCAGATACTGTGGCGCTAGACCATTTAATGCTTTATACATCGAAAGTAGTAATTTAAAATCGATGTGAAATTTCACAGGCAGCCAATGCAATGTGGATAAGATAGGAGTGATGTGCTTGTATCTCCTGGTTCTAGTGAGGACTCTCGTTGTGTTCCAGTAGTTCAACCTAGAGGTGATAAAAGCATGAACTAGTTTTTTTTCATCGTTTAGTGTATATTAGTAATATATTTCTTATCTTGGCAATATTTCTGAGGTGAAAGAATGCTATCCGGCTTATATTATCTACATGAACTTTAAATGAAAGACTGAAATCTATAATCACACCGAGGTCTTTCACTGATAGACTTAATGGAACAGAAAGGTAAAAGCTTACTGTTAGCTGCATGAGGCCCTAGTAGCAGAACTTTAGTACTTTTTGGTACTTACTCAAAATTTTTGTGTTTTAGGTCCATTATATGTTCCTGAGTTAGCGATATGGTTTTGCAGGAGAATTTAAGTGTTGTCATAAGAAACACACTGGAAACTAACACAAACAACTTTATGAACATCTGAGCACAAAGGTAGTGAAAATTATATCAGTATAATCAGTTCCTCAAGGTCATGATGGTCCTTGAACATTATAATAAATTCTCTTCTAATATGGCCTTTGTATCCTTCCGCCCCAGGTACCCCTGTTACTTGATGTGATAAGTATTTTCCAAAGAGTTTTTTTTCTTGTGAAGCTGCTTTGGGACAATGACCATTGTTAAAAGCGCTATATAAATAAAATTGAATTGAATTGAATTGAGTCTTACTTTTGCTTTATTTCACCAGAGTATATCGTTCCAAGACAGTTCTGATCTGTCCAAATGCTTTAAGTGACACACCTTTGTGCTTATTCCAGTAGAGGTGTGGGATAGAGATAATTGTGGTTAAAGTAATTGTTTATTATTCTGTGTGTAACTGTTGTTGCTGCTGCTTTCAGGTCATCTCTATTTGAGCGAGGTTGTAGGGTGGGGTGTAGGACGAGGTGTAGTGTGAAGAGTGATAAGAGCCTTCAGGCCTGTTCTTGGCTCTGTAGGAACATGAAGTTGATCATCAGTGTTTGAAATCTGATGCAGCAGCTACAAGAAGACTGCAGTGGGGTGATGTGAGGAAAACTGAAACAGTACTCCATTTCTTCCTCGCCTTCTCCTCATTCATTAGATTCCTTACTTCCTCGATCTTATTTCTCCTTGTTTCTTCTCATTTTGTCCTCCTCCTCAGGTCTTCCTCTGGTCCGCCTCAGTTAATCCCTCTCAATATTTTAATCCTTCCTCCTCAGTGCATCCTCACTTTCTCTTGATTCTCAGTTCCTTTTTCTCCTGTTACTCCCTGTGTGTGTGTGTGTGTGTGTGTGTGTGAGAGAGATGGACAGAATCAGTTTGTATTTTCAGCAGCTGGAGGATGAAGTTTACTTTCTAAATGATTAATGACCAACCAATCAGGGCTTCCTGTAACACTCAGAGAGGCGGGGCTAATCAATAACTCACAGATGGAAGAGTTTGTTATTGTGGATGAACAAAAACACAACCCAGCATTCTGCACTGCTAATGGACTAGGGTGTGTTTGTGTGTGTGTGTGTGTGTGTGTGTGAGATTATCATCTGGAGTCTTTACGCTTTTATCTTTTATTGATCTGTCCATAATAGTTTAGGTGTGGTCTGTACTCTGTGTGCGGGTGGGGCTGAGCAGCTTCACCACTAGATGGAGACACAGAGATCAGATCTCCAGTCTCCATTCTGATGTTTGAAGTGAAGATGCTGCTGCCACGTGATTGACTGATTAAATAACTGCATCAATAAGCAGTTAACCTATTAAAGTGGACAGTGAGTTTATGGTACCAATATAATGATTATAAATTAAAACGTCTATAATAGATTAGAGATTACAGACTAAAGTTAAGGCGGCACGGTGGTGTAGTGGTTAGCACTTTCGCCTTGCACCTCCAGGGTCCTCCATGGGTGTGTGTGTGTGTGTGTGTGTGTGTGTGTGCCCTGTGATGGATTGGCACCCTGTCCAGGGTGTACCCTGCTTCGTGCCCTAAGCCTCCTGGGATAGGCTTCAGGTCTACAGGATAAAGCCGTATATAAGATGAGTGAGTGAGTGAGACTAAAGTTAAACACAATATGCTGTGTGTGTGTGTGTGTGTGTGTGCGTGTGTGTGTGTGTGTCGAGGGGCGGGGGGTGTTGGTAGCTTTGTGGTGGCTTTTGTTATATTACAAACAGATACTTTCAATGTGTTAATGTTAGTCTTGCACTCAATTTAACGTGTGTGTGTATGTGTGTGTGTGTGTGTGTGTGTGTGTGTGTGTGGTCTCTAAAGTCGGACAGTAACACCAGTTTCTTAAGAGCAGCAAGATCCGGAAATGTTGACAAAGTTTTGGAGCTACTAAAGGGAGGACAAGACATCAGTACCTGTAACCAGGTAATCACTTACACACACACACACACACACACACACACACACTCCGTCTGCTGATAATCATAATCTAGGAAATATGTAAGCTACATGTATGGTCTGTTTGTGTGTGTGTGTGTGTGTGTGTGTAGAATGGGTTAAACGCGCTTCATCTCGCTGCTAAAGAAGGTCACGTGGAGCTGGTGGAGGAGCTGCTGGAGAGAGGAGCACCTGTAAACTCAGCTACCAAGGTACACACACACACACACACACACACACACTAAAGTGAGTGCAAGTCTGAATCTTGTTCCTTCTCTTTGATGGTCTGTGCAGAAAGGAAACACTGCTCTCCACATCGCCTCATTGGCTGGACAGAGGGAAGTGGCCAAGCTCTTGGTGAAAAGAGGAGCAGATGTGAACTCCCAGTCCCAGGTAAGCCCCGCCCACTAGCCAATCACAAACTCTATCACCTGTGTCCTTCTTAAACCAGCAGGTAGTGCAGTGACCAGTGTAAATCAGTCACATGATCAGTGATCATTAATAACAAGTAGCATAACCACATCTCTAATCCACACTGACAAACCATTTATGAAGCAGAATTAATTTGACTTCACTGTTTTGTGTGTGTGTGTGTGTGTGTGTGTGTGTGTACAAACACAGAATGGCTTCACTCCACTCTACATGGCTGCTCAGGAGAATCACCTGGATGTTGTGCGCTACCTGCTGGAGAATGGAGGCAACCAGAGTACAGCCACCGAGGTGTGTATTTGTGATGGAGTTTGTGATGACGTGTGTGATGGTAAGTATGTGATGGAGTGTGTGTGTGTGTGTGTTTTGTGCAGGATGGCTTCACCCCGCTAGCAATCGCACTGCAGCAGGGTCATAACCAGGTGGTGTCTCTGTTACTGGAGAAGGACACCAAAGGGAAAGTGCGTTTACCCGCTCTGCACATCGCCGCCCGCAAAGACGACACCAAGTCTGCTGCACTTCTGCTCCAGAACGACCACAACGCTGACGTCCAGGCCAAGGTCAAACACTTACACACACACACACACACACACACACACACACACACACACACACACATGTTTAGGCATCCTGGTGACTGACCGTACTTCCTGGTTTATTTCTTTCTCTGTACCGCACCCACATTGTGCAAAAAGAACTGTATTAATTACCATAGGCGCATTCACAAATGGCACTTGAGTACTCTTACTGTAGGTGCCATTTACATCATCACACCACCAAAATAAAAGATGGAAGCCCAGATAATTGTACCCTTCCCGAAGTTCCTGTTGTGCCTGTTTTTTCATGTCCAGTGTTGAAAAAAAGCCAGTTAGGGCTAACTGTTTATCTAATTAAGTTTAGTCTTAATTTCTTGCACATTACCACACACAGAAGTTCTTTCTCAGCTTTTGGAAGCTGTGGCCAAAGCTCAGGGTCCCTTTGGAGCGGACAAGGATCCACAGGAGCAGCCTGACAGAGCTGGGGCTTGTACCAATGACCTTCTACCAAAGAGGGGGATTCAGGGTGGGGCTGGCTGACCTCAAGTATGTGCTTAAATTGTCTGTTGTTAGCTGGACCACCTCCCTTGCCTGCTTTATGCCAGTTGTTGGCACACAGCCCATTCTGCTATCTTTTCAAGCAGTGTCAACCGTTTCCAGTACCACATTGTCCATATTCTCTTCAGTGACTTTGGTGGGCTTGGAGTGCCTATGAGCTGAGCCAATTGCCCAAGAAGCCGTAATCTGCACCTAGATGAGAGCTACAAAGTGTAGTTGGTGAAGACTCGAATAGGACTTAATTTTGTTGAGGGTTTAGTAAAAATCTTCACTGTAAAAATCTACAGGAGATGTTATATGGTTTATTGTTTATTGAGGACAAGGTCTCCAGTCTTTGGTGTCTGAAGCCTGAGCAAGGTGTGAGCTGCGCAAACAGTGGATGAAGAAGGAAAGCATGGCAAGTCGGTGCAGGACTATGCTAGGCTAAAAAACAAAGTCTGCTCTCGTGACAATAAAATGGACTACATTTGAGCACTAGCAGACTATTCAGCGTGAGTCTAGAAATTGCTGTTTTGTGGTTTTCACTGGACGATTCCATTGAGCTAGATGTGCTAGCATTGATCCGCTATGAGAGAAATGCACCTTTGTATTGTTAGGCTCCTGGTGGCGCTTGTGTGTTTATATCAACATGGAATAGTGCAAGAAGTGTTTATGTAATTTAGACACCCAAAAATTTATCAATGTACTTCTATTCTGTGTACATTCCCCCCAGTGCTAACGCCAAAGAGGCATCTCGTGAACTGTATGGGAATATAAGTTAATTGCAAAACCCTAAAGGACTGTTTAATGTCATGGAAGACATAAATTCTATTAGCATGAAAAAAGGTGCATTTTATTCCCAGATCACATCTCAGTTATGCTCCCAGCATACTGATCACACATCGGCTCTCCAGAGTGGTTCAGAGATGCCATCTTTGCTCTTAAGCAATGTTTTGAGAATACTGACTGGCACATGTCCAAGACCATCATGACATGCCTTAACCAGAAGCTGTGGATGACTAGGGAGGTGTGTGCACTCGTGAGGACGCCAGACTCCACCTTCAGAGTAGGTGACCAAATCGCTCCAGGAACAGCGAGGGCCAAATTGTCCTGTTGACTTTAGAAGAGATCGGATCTCAGCAGATCCTGTTCCTGCAGAAATGTGGTTTTGTTTCACTTCATTGTGTACTTGCTGTATATGGTTCAAATTGGTTAAAAGCGACTTGACGAGAAACAAACGGCTTGCTCCTAGATTCTTTACAAACAGCGTGTGACCAGTGAGGGTTATTCGTAAGGTGTGTAAGGTGTATGTTCTGTTTATATGGAGAGACACACTAACTCTAGGACTGCTAACAGTAACAAAATCTAATAGACATTTTCTCCTTCTGCCGCTGCAGATGATGGTCAACAGAACGACTGAGGTACTGATTCTCCATCAGACACTTATGTGTGTGTGAGAGAGTGTGTGTGCATGCCTGTATTTAAACACAATTTGCTTCATGGTCCTTTCTGTTCTCAGTTTGTTTGCTCATTGATGCACACATTTCTCTGTTTTCTGTTTCACACTTAACACAGTGACGGGATTTTAGCTGCAGCAACAGTTTTATGTTTATATTTAGTAACAATAATTACTAAATATATGCCAGTTTAATAGGTACATGTCCCCAGGTTTTGTTCTTTTTTTCTTTTGGAGCTCCACTTTCTGCACATTAGCTAATCCTATGCATTGTGATAGCCAATAAATTAAGCTCAGAGTGTTGTTTTTTTCGGCATTTGAGACATTCTGTAAAATAATAACTCATCATAATTAAACAACCAATTCTAGGTATGTAGCATGCTAGTGAGATATCGTGCATAAGCTCGGCAATAATAGCAAACATAAACTGTTTATGTTCTTAAAGATGTCTGGTTTGGGATCACATCCAAATTCAACATGGGGTCCTTCTCACGACATTCCAATTAAAGCCATGAGAGAAGAACATCTCATTCAGTGAGAATAAAAGAACCTGAAGGGTGAAGAAGTTTCCACATCCAGCATCCTGCTAGTAGCAAGCCAAGAGCTTAACAGTGAGTGAGGAATTTGGAATAAGATGGTCATGTTCTCCTCAAATTTACTGAAGAACATCAGCACCACATAGTACATCTGATTAAAGCCACAACTTGAGTTTGTCTTCACATGGCTACTTAATTTATTCCTAAATGAGCACCTTCAGCATGATGATGGAACGTTACTGTATACTGATTCATACCCTGGGGCAAAAAAGTATTTAGTCAGCCACCAGTTGTGCAAGTTCTCCCACTTAAAAAGATAAGAGAGGCCTGTAATTTTCATCATAGGTATACCTCAACTATGAGAGACAAAATAAGAAAAGAAAATGACATTGTAGGATTTTTAAAGAATTTATTTGCAAATTATGGTGGAAAATAAGTATTTGGTCAATAACAACATTTCATCTCAATACTTTGTTATAAACCCTTTGATGGCGACGACAAAGGTCAAACGTTTTCTGTAAGTCTTCACAAGGTTTTCACACACTGTGGCTGGTATTTTGGCCCGTTCCTCCATGCAGATCTCCTCTAGAGATCTCTTAGAGATGTTTTGGGGCTGTCGCGAAACTCCCTCCAAAGATTTTCTATGGGTTTGAGATCTGTAGACTGGCTAGGCCACTCCAGGACCTTGAAATGGTTCTTACAAAGACACTGCTTCTTTGGCCGGGCAGTGTGTTTGGGATCATTTGTCATGTTGAAAGACCCAGCCATGTTTTATCTTCAATGCCCTATCTGATGGAAGGAGGTTTTCACTCAAAATCTCATGATACATGGCCCCATTCATTCTTTCCTTTACACGGATCAGTCGTCCTGGTCCCTTTGCAGGAAAAACAGCCCCAAAGCATGATGTTTCCACCCCCATGCTTCACAGTACTGTAGGTATGATGTTCTTTGGATGCAACTGAGCATTCTTACTCCTCCAAACATGAAGTTCTATTTTGATTTTATCTGACCATATGACATTCTCCCAATCCTCTTCTGGATCATCCAAATGCTCCCTAGCAAACTTCAGATGGGCCTGGACATGTACTGGATTAAGCAGGGGGACACGCCTGGCACTACAGGATTTGAGTCCCTGGAGTCCCAGATCGAGGGAGATTATCAGTGGTCTTGTGTGTCTTCCATTTTCTAATAATTGCTCCCACAGTTGATTTCTTCACACCAAGCTGCTTGCCTATTGCAGATTCAGTCTCCCCAGCCTGGTGCAGGTCTACTGTTTTGTTTCTGGTGTCCTTTAACAGCTCTTTGGTCTCGGCCATAGTGGAGTTTGGAGTGTGAGTGTTTGAGGTTGTGGACAGGTGTCTTTTTTACTGATAACAGATGCCATTAATACTGGTAACGATCAGGAGAACAGAGGAGCCTCTTAAAGAAGAAGTTACAGGTCTGTGAGAGACAGAAATCTTGCTTGTTTGTAAGTGAACAAATACTTATTTTTCACCATAATTTGCAAATAATAATCCTACAGTGTGATTTTCTGGTTTTTTTTTTATTTATTTTGTCATTCATAGTTGAGGTATACCTATGATGAACATTACAGGCCTCTCGCATCTTTTTAAGTAGAAGAACTTGCACAATTGGTGGCTGAATAAATACTTTTTTGCCCCACTGTATCTCTATACAGCATGAATACGTGTTCCTGTTGTTATTCAAAGATCTGTGTTGGTTTGGTGAGTGACACCATTTAGTGTACAATGTGTTAGATCTCTCCTGCTCACTCCACAGGTTAAGGAGGTGTCCCTGATAAACTGGCCACTCAGTGTAGTGTGTGTGTGTGTGTGTGTGTGTGTGTGTGTGTTTATTTTTTTTAATTAAACTTTATTTAGAGTCTGTGAGCTCGCTCTGTCTCGCTGTACGTTGTATAACTCTCACTTTAGAAATATTTCATTTTTAGCCATGTTTCGCTGCACATGTTAATTATGTCTCTTAAATCGCACCATGTCTGCCAGAGTGGAAAGGTAAGGCATGCTCAGTCATGATATCTGCACTCTCTCACTCATTTCTCAGTATCCATCTTCACTCATTAGCTCTTTACTCAAGTCATGCTAGTAGCTGCAAAATTTTCATTTTTCCTTTCTTTATCTTTTCTTATTTTGCTAATATGATTAAGTGAAAGGATACTTATTCTTACCTTCATTTTTTTTGCATGTGATGTTTGTTTTAAAGCTCATGCTGTCTTAATTTCCTGCTCCAGCAGCATGCTGCACGTTCAGACAGAGCTGTTACTGACATACAAAGCATGTGCATTCGATAAATAATACTCCTTCTCTCTTTTGCTTCTTCCTTTATTCTTCTTTATTTATCATTTTCCCTTTCTGTCTTTTCTGAGAAGAGTGGCTTCACTCCACTCCACATCGCTGCTCATTACGGAAACGTTAACGTTTCTACTCTGCTACTGAACCGTGGCGCTGCTGTGGACTTCACTGCCCGGGTAATGCCCTTAGCCAATCATAGGGTACTGTACTACAACCTTGACCAATCAGAGAGTACTGCCCTACACCCTTGACTAATCCCAGAGCCCTGTACTACACCCCCGGCCAATCACAGAGCCCTGTACTACACCCCCGGCCAATCACAGAGCCCTGTACTACACCCTCGACCAATCAGAGAGGACTGTACTACACACTCGGCCAATTACAGAGGACTGTACTACACCCTCGACCAATCAGAGATGACTGTACTACACCCTCGGCCAATCACAGAGGACTGTACTACACCCTCGACCAATTACAGAGGACTGTACTACACCCTCGACCAATCAGAGAGGACTGTACTACACACTCGGCCAATTACAGAGGACTGTACTACACCCTCGACCAATCAGAGAGGACTGTACTACACCCTCGGCCAATCACAGAGCCCTGTACTACACCCTCGACCAATTACAGAGGACTGTACTACACCCTCGACCAATCAGAGAGGACTGTACTACACACTCGGCCAATCACAGAGTACTGCCCTACACCCTTGACTAATCCCAGAGCCCTGTACTACACCCCCGGCCAATCACAGAGTACTGAACTACACCCCCGGCCAATCACAGAGTACTGTACTAAACCCTCGGCCAATCACAGAGTACTGTACGACACCCCCGGCCAATCACAGAGTACTGTACTACACCCCCGGCCAATCACAGAGCCCTGTACTACACCCCCGGCCAATCACAGAGCCCTGTACTACACCCTCGACCAATCACAGAGCCCTGTACTACACCCTCGACCAATCACAGAGCCCTGTACTACACCCCCGGCCAATCACAGAGCCCTGTACTACACCCTCGACCAATCAGAGAGGACTGTACTACACACTCGGCCAATTACAGAGGACTGTACTACACCCTCGACCAATCAGAGATGACTGTACTACACCCTCGGCCAATCACAGAGGACTGTACTACACCCTGGACCAATTACAGAGGACTGTACTACACCCTCGACCAATCAGAGATGACTGTACTACACCCTCGGCCAATCACAGAGCCCTGTACTACACCCTCGACCAATTACAGAGGACTGTACTACACCCTCGACCAATCAGAGATGACTGTACTACACACTCGGCCAATTACAGAGGACTGTACTACACCCTCGACCAATCAGAGAGGACTGTACTACACACTCGGCCAGTTACAGAGGACTGTACTACACCCTCGACCAATCAGAGATGACTGTACTACACCCTCGGCCAATCACAGAGCCCTGTACTACACCCTCGACCAATTACAGAGGACTGTACTACACCCTCGACCAATCAGAGAGGACTGTACTACACACTCGGCCAATTACAGAGGACTGTACTACACCCTCGACCAATCAGAGAGGACTGTACTACACACTCGGCCAATTACAGAGGACTGTACTACACACTCGACCGATCAGAGAGGACTGTACTACACACTCGGCCAATTACAGAGGACTGTACTACACCCTCGACCAATCACAGAGCCCTGTACTACACCCCCGGCCAATCACAGAGCCCTGTACTACACCCTCGACCAATCAGAGAGGACTGTACTACACACTCGGCCAATTACAGAGGACTGTACTACACCCTCGACCAATCAGAGATGACTGTACTACACCCTCGGCCAATCACAGAGGACTGTACTACACCCTGGACCAATTACAGAGGACTGTACTACACCCTCGACCAATCAGAGATGACTGTACTACACCCTCGGCCAATCACAGAGCCCTGTACTACACCCTCGACCAATTACAGAGGACTGTACTACACCCTCGACCAATCAGAGATGACTGTACTACACACTCGGCCAATTACAGAGGACTGTACTACACCCTCGACCAATCAGAGAGGACTGTACTACACACTCGGCCAGTTACAGAGGACTGTACTACACCCTCGACCAATCAGAGATGACTGTACTACACCCTCGGCCAATCACAGAGCCCTGTACTACACCCTCGACCAATTACAGAGGACTGTACTACACCCTCGACCAATCAGAGAGGACTGTACTACACACTCGGCCAATTACAGAGGACTGTACTACACCCTCGACCAATCAGAGAGGACTGTACTACACACTCGGCCAATTACAGAGGACTGTACTACACACTCGACCGATCAGAGAGGACTGTACTACACACTCGGCCAATTACAGAGGACTGTACTACACCCTCGGCCGATCACAGAGTACTGCCCTACACCCTTGACTAATCCCAGAGCCCTGTACTACACCCCCGGCCAATCACAGAGTACTGAACTACACCCCCGGCCAATCACAGAGTACTGTACTAAACCCTCGGCCAATCACAGAGTACTGTACGACACCCCCGGCCAATCACAGAGTACTGTACTACACCCTGGGCCAATCACAGAGCATTGAACTACACCCTCGACCAATCACAGAGTACTGTACTACACCCCCGGCCAATCACAGAGGACTGTACTACACCCTCGACCAATCACAGAGGACTGTACTACACCCCCGGCCAATCACAGAGCCCTGTACTACACCCTCGACCAATCACAGAGGACTGTACTACACCCTCGACCAATCACAGAGGACTGTACTACACCCTCGACCAATCACAGAGTACTGTACGACACCCCCGGCCAATCACAGAGCATTGAACTACACCCTGAACCAATCACAGAGGACTGTACTACACCCTTGGCCAATTACAGAGCTAGGAGTTATGTGTGTGTTTCTGTGTGGTTGAAAGTGATGTTTGTAAGTGTTTGCGTTTGTGTGGGTGGTTAGAAGCGGTGTGTGTGTGTGTGTGTATGTGTGTGAGTGCGTGTGTGTGAATAGAAGTGTGTTTGTGTGTGTGTGTGGTTAGTAGTGATGTCAGTGTGTGTGGCTAGGAGTGATGTATCAGTGTGTGTGGCTAGGAGTGATGTATCAGTGTGTGTGTGCGTGTGTGTGTGTGTGTGTGTGGTTAGGAGTGATGTATCAGTGTGTGTGTGTGTGTGTGGTTAGGAGTGATGTATCAGTGTGTGTGTGTGTGTGTGTGTGTGTGTGTGTGTGTGTGTGTGTGTGGTTAGGAGTGATGTATCAGTGTGTGTGTGTGTGTGTGTGTGTGTGTGTGTGTGTGTGGTTAGGAGTGATGTATCAGTGTGTGTGTGTGTGTGTGTGTGTGTGTGTGTGTGGTTAGGAGTGATGTATCAGTGTGTGTGTGTGCGTGTGTGTGTGTGTGTGTGTGTGTGTGGTTAGGAGTGATGTATCAGTGTGTGTGTGTGTGTGTGTGTGTGTGTTTAGGAGTGATGTATCAGTGTGTGTGTGTGTGTGTGTGTGTGTGTGGTTAGGAGTGATGTATCAGTGTGTGTGTGTGTGTGTGTGTGTGTGTGTGTGTGTGTGTGTGTGGTTAGGAGTGATGTATCAGTGTGTGTGTGTGTGTGTGTGTGTGTGTGTGTGTGTGTGTGTGTGGTTAGGAGTGATGTATCAGTGTGTGTGTGTGTGTGTGTGTGTGTGTGTGGTTAGGAGTGATGTATCAGTGTGTGTGTGTGTGTGTGTGTGTGTGTGTGGTTAGGAGTGATGTATCAGTGTGTGTGTGTGTGTGTGTGTGTGGTTAGGAGTGATGTATCAGTGTGTGTGTGTGTGTGTGTGTGTGTGTGTGGTTAGGAGTGATGTATCAGTGTGTGTGTGTGTGTGTGTGTGTGTGTGTGGTTAGGAGTGATGTATCAGTGTGTGTGTGTGTGTGTGTGTGTGTGTGTGTGTGTGTGTGTGTGTGTGGTTAGGAGTGATGTATCAGTGTGTGTGTGTGTGTGTGTGTGTGTGTGTGTGTGTGTGTGTGGTTAGGAGTGATGTATCAGTGTGTGTGTGTGTGTGTGTGTGTGTGTGTGTGTGGTTAGGAGTGATGTATCAGTGTGTGTGTGTGTGTGTGTGTGTGTGTGTGTGGTTAGGAGTGATGTATCAGTGTGTGTGTGTGCGTGTGTGTGTGTGTGTGGTTAGGAGTGATGCATCAGTGTGTGTGTGTGTGTGTGTGTGTGTGTGTGTGTGTGTGTGTGTGGTTAGGAGTGATGTATCAGTGTGTGTGTGTGCGTGTGTGTGTGTGTGTGTGTGGTTAGGAGTGATGTATCAGTGTGTGTGTGTGTGTGTGTGTGTGTGGTTAGGAGTGATGTATCAGTGTGTGTGTGTGTGTGTGTGTGTGTGGTTAGGAGTGATGTATCAGTGTGTGTGTGTGTGTGTGTGTGTGTGGTTAGGAGTGATGTATCATGTGTGTGTGTGTGTGTGTGGTTAGGAGTGATGTATCAGTGTGTGTATGTGTGTGTGTGTGTGTGGTTAGGAGTGATGTATCAGTGTGTGTGTGTGTGTGGTTAGGAGTGATGTATCAGTGTGTGTGTGTGTGTGTGTGTGTGGTTATGAGTGATGTATCAGTGTGTGTGTGTGTGTGTGTGGTTAGGAGTGATGTATCAGTGTGTGTGTGTGTGTGGTTAGGAGTGATGTATCAGTGTGTGTGTGTGTGTGTGTGTGTGTGGTTAGGAGTGATGTATCAGTGTGTGTGTGTGTGTGTGTGTGTGTGTGTGGTTAGGAGTGATGTATCAGTGTGTGTGTGGTTAGGAGTGATGTATCAGTGTGTGTATGTGTGTGTGTGGTTAGGAGTGATGTATCAGTGTGTGTGTGTGTGTGTGTGTGGTTAGGAGTGATGTATCAGTGTGTGTGTGTGTGTGTGTGGTTAGGAGTGATGTATCAGTGTGTGTGTGTGTGTGTGTGTGTGGTTAGGAGTGATGTATCAGTGTGTGTGTGTGTGTGTGTGGTTAGGAGTGATGTATCAGTGTGTGTGTGTGTGTGTGGTAAGGAGTGATGTATCAGTGTGTGTGTGTGTGTGTGTGTGGTTAGGAGTGATGTATCAGTGTGTGTGTGTGTGTGTGTGTGTGGTTAGGAGTGATGTATCAGTGTGTGTGTGTGTGTGTGTGTGTGTGTGTGGTTAGGAGTGATGTATCAGTGTGTGTGTATGTGTGTGTGGTTAGGAGTGATGTATCAGTGTGTGTGTGTGTGTGTGGTAAGGAGTGATGTATCAGTGTGTGTGTGTGTGTGTGTGTGTGTGTGTGTGTGTGTGTGTGTGGTTAGGAGTGATGTATCAGTGTGTGTGTGTGTGTGTGGTTAGGAGTGATGTATCAGTGTGTGTGTGTGTGTGTGTGTGTGGTTAGGAGTGATGTATCAGTGTGTGTGTGTGTGTGTGTGTGTGGTTAGGAGTGATGTATCAGTGTGTGTGTGTGTGTGTGGTTAGGAGTGATGTATCAGTGTGTGTGTGTGTGTGTGTGTGTGTGTGTGTGTGTGGTTAGGAGTGATGTATCAGTGTGTGTGTGTGTGTGTGGTTAGGAGTGATGTATCAGTGTGTGTGTGTGTGTGTGTGTGTGTGTGTGTGTGTGGTTAGGAGTGATGTATCAGTGTGTGTGTGTGTGTGTGTGGTTAGGAGTGATGTATCAGTGTGTGTGTGTGTGTGTGTGTGTGTGGTTAGGAGTGATGTATCAGTGTGTGTATGTGTGTGTGTGTGTGTGTGTGTGTGTGTGTGGTTAGGAGTGATGTATCAGTGTGTGTGTGTGTGTGCGTGTGTGTGTGTGTGTGTGGTTAGGAGTGATGTATCAGTGTGTGTATGTGTGTGTGTGTGTGTGTGGTTAGGAGTGATGTATCAGTGTGTGTGTGTGTGTGTGGTTAGGAGTGATGTATCAGTCTGTGTGTGTGTGTGTGTGTGTGGTTAGGAGTGATGTATCAGTGTGTGTGTGTGTGTGTGTGTGTGTGGTTAGGAGTGATGTATCAGTGTGTGTGTGTGTGTGTGTGTGTGTGTGTGTGTGTGTGTGTGTGTGTGGTTAGGAGTGATGTATCAGTGTGTGTGTGTGTGTGTGTGTGTGTGTGTGTGTGTGTGTGTGTGTGGTTAGGAGTGATGTATCAGTGTGTGTGTGTGTGTGTGTGTGTGTGTGTGTGTGGTTAGGAGTGATGTATCAGTGTGTGTGTGTGTGTGTGTGGTTAGGAGTGATGTATCAGTGTGTGTGTGTGTGTGTGTGTGTGTGGTTAGGAGTGATGTATCAGTGTGTGTGTGTGTGTGTGGTTAGGAGTGATGTATCAGTGTGTGTATGTGTGTGTGTGTGTGTGTGTGTGTGTGTGTGTGTGTGTGTGTGTGTGTGTGTGGTTAGGAGTGATGTATCAGTGTGTGTGTGTGTGCGTGTGTGTGTGTGTGTGTGTGGTTAGGAGTGATGTATCAGTGTGTGTATGTGTGTGTGTGTGTGTGTGGTTAGGAGTGATGTATCAGTGTGTGTGTGTGTGTGTGTGTGTGTGTGTGTGTGTGTGTGTGTGATTAGGAGTGATGTATCTGTGTGTGTGTGTGTGTGTGGTTAGGAGTGATGTATCAGTGTGTGTGTGTGTGTGTGTGTGTGTGGTTAGGAGTGATGTATCAGTGTGTGTGTGTGTGTGTGTGTGTGGTTAGGAGTGATGTATCAGTGTGTGTGTGTGTGTGTGTGTGTGGTTAGGAGTGATGTATCAGTGTGTGTGTGTGTGTGTGTTTAGGAGTGATGTATCAGTGTGTGTGTGTGTGTGTGTGTGTGTGTGTGTGTGTGGTTAGGAGTGATGTATCAGTGTGTGTGTGTGTGTGTGGTTAGGAGTGATGTATCAGTGTGTGTGTGTGTGTGTGTGTGTGTGTGTGTGGTTAGGAGTGATGTATCAGTGTGTGTGTGTGTGTGTGTGGTTAGGAGTGATGTATCAGTGTGTGTGTGTGTGTGTGTGTGTGTGGTTATGAGTGATGTATCAGTGTGTGTATGTGTGTGTGTGTGTGTGTGTGTGTGTGTGTGGTTAGGAGTGATGTATCAGTGTGTGTGTGTGTGTGCGTGTGTGTGTGTGTGTGTGGTTAGGAGTGATGTATCAGTGTGTGTATGTGTGTGTGTGTGTGTGTGGTTAGGAGTGATGTATCAGTGTGTGTGTGTGTGTGTGGTTAGGAGTGATGTATCAGTCTGTGTGTGTGTGTGTGTGTGTGGTTAGGAGTGATGTATCAGTGTGTGTGTGTGTGTGTGTGTGTGTGGTTAGGAGTGATTTATCAGTGTGTGTGTGTGTGTGTGTGTGTGTGTGTGTGTGTGTGTGTGTGTGTGTTTAGGAGTGATGTATCAGTGTGTGTGTGTGTGTGTGTGTGTGTGTGTGTGTGTGTGTGTGTGTGGTTAGGAGTGATGTATCAGTGTGTGTGTGTGTGTGTGTGTGTGTGTGTGTGTGGTTAGGAGTGATGTATCAGTGTGTGTGTGTGTGTGTGTGGTTAGGAGTGATGTATCAGTGTGTGTGTGTGTGTGTGTGTGTGTGGTTAGGAGTGATGTATCAGTGTGTGTGTGTGTGTGTGGTTATGAGTGATGTATCAGTGTGTGTATGTGTGTGTGTGTGTGTGTGTGTGTGTGTGTGTGTGTGTGTGTGTGTGTGTGTGGTTTGGAGTGATGTATCAGTGTGTGTGTGTGTGCGTGTGTGTGTGTGTGTGTGTGGTTAGGAGTGATGTATCAGTGTGTGTATGTGTGTGTGTGTGTGTGTGGTTAGGAGTGATGTATCAGTGTGTGTGTGTGTGTGTGTGTGTGTGTGTGTGTGTGTGTGTGTGTGTGTGATTATGAGTGATGTATCAGTGTGTGTGTGTGTGTGTGGTTAGGAGTGATGTATCAGTGTGTGTGTGTGTGTGTGTGTGTGTGGTTAGGAGTGATGTATCAGTGTGTGTGTGTGTGTGTGGTTAGGAGTGATGTATCAGTGTGTGTGTGTGTGTGTGTGTGTGTGGTTAGGAGTGATGTATCAGTGTGTGTGTGTGTGTGTGGTTAGGAGTGATGTATCAGTGTGTGTGTGTGTGTGTGTGTGTGTGTGTGTGTGTGGTTAGGAGTGATGTATCAGTGTGTGTGTGTGTGTGTGGTTAGGAGTGATGTATCAGTGTGTGTGTGTGTGTGTGTGTGTGTGTGTGTGTGTGTGGTTAGGAGTGATGTATCAGTGTGTGTGTGTGTGTGTGTGGTTAGGAGTGATGTATCAGTGTGTGTGTGTGTGTGTGTGTGTGTGGTTAGGAGTGATGTATCAGTGTGTGTATGTGTGTGTGTGTGTGTGTGTGTGTGTGTGTGGTTAGGAGTGATGTATCAGTGTGTGTGTGTGTGTGCGTGTGTGTGTGTGTGTGTGGTTAGGAGTGATGTATCAGTGTGTGTATGTGTGTGTGTGTGTGTGTGGTTAGGAGTGATGTATCAGTGTGTGTGTGTGTGTGTGGTTAGGAGTGATGTATCAGTCTGTGTGTGTGTGTGTGTGTGTGTGTGGTTAGGAGTGATGTATCAGTGTGTGTGTGTGTGTGTGTGTGTGTGTGTGTGTGTGTGTGTGTGTGTGTGTTTAGGAGTGATGTATCAGTGTGTGTGTGTGTGTGTGTGGTTAGGAGTGATGTATCAGTGTGTGTGTGTGTGTGTGTGTGTGTGGTTAGGAGTGATGTATCAGTGTGTGTGTGTGTGTGTGGTTAGGAGTGATGTATCAGTGTGTGTATGTGTGTGTGTGTGTGTGTGTGTGTGTGTGTGTGTGTGTGTGTGTGTGTGTGTGGTTAGGAGTGATGTATCAGTGTGTGTGTGTGTGCGTGTGTGTGTGTGTGTGTGTGGTTAGGAGTGATGTATCAGTGTGTGTATGTGTGTGTGTGTGTGTGTGGTTAGGAGTGATGTATCAGTGTGTGTGTGTGTGTGTGTGTGTGTGTGTGTGTGTGTGTGTGTGTGTGTGTGTGTGATTAGGAGTGATGTATCAGTGTGTGTGTGTGTGTGTGGTTAGGAGTGATGTATCAGTGTGTGTGTGTGTGTGTGTGTGTGTGGTTAGGAGTGATGTATCAGTGTGTGTGTGTGTGTGTGGTTAGGAGTGATGTATCAGTGTGTGTGTGTGTGTGTGGTTAGGAGTGATGTATCAGTGTGTGTGTGTGTGTGTGTGTGTGTGGTTAGGAGTGATGTATCAGTGTGTGTGTGTGTGTGTGGTTAGGAGTGATGTATCAGTGTGTGTGTGTGTGTGTGGTTAGGAGTGATGTATCAGTGTGTGTGTGTGTGTGTGGTTAGGAGTGATGTATCAGTGTGTGTATGTGTGTGTGTGTGTGTGTGGTTAGGAGTGATGTATCAGTGTGTGTGTGTGTGTGTGTGTGTGTGTGTGTGTGTGTGTGTGTGTGTGTGTGTGTGATTAGGAGTGATGTATCAGTGTGTGTGTGTGTGTGTGGTTAGGAGTGATGTATCAGTGTGTGTGTGTGTGTGTGTGTGTGTGGTTAGGAGTGATGTATCAGTGTGTGTGTGTGTGTGTGGTTAGGAGTGATGTATCAGTGTGTGTGTGTGTGTGTGGTTAGGAGTGATGTATCAGTGTGTGTGTGTGTGTGTGTGTGTGTGGTTAGGAGTGATGTATCAGTGTGTGTGTGTGTGTGTGGTTAGGAGTGATGTATCAGTGTGTGTGTGTGTGTGTGGTTAGGAGTGATGTATCAGTGTGTGTGTGTGTGTGTGGTTAGGAGTGATGTATCAGTGTGTGTATGTTCTCCCCTATACAGAACGGGATCACTCCTCTGCACGTGGCGTCTAAACGGGGAAACACCAACATGGTGTCCCTGCTGCTCGACAGGGGCGCGCTGATCGACGCTAAAACCAGGGTGAGTCCACAGCGTGCTTCCTGTCTCACCTTCACCTACGACCTGCCAGAGTACTGAATCACTGTGTGTGTGTGTGTGTATGTGTGTGTGTGTGTGTGTGTGTGTGTGTTGAACAGGATGGACTGACTCCACTACACTGTGCTGCCAGAAGTGGTCATGATGCCGCAGTGGAGCTGCTGTTAGAGAGAGGAGCTCCGATACTCGCACGAACCAAGGTATACACACACACACACACACACACACACACACACACACACACACACACACACACACAGATGTTGCAGTGACTTTATGGTGCTCAGAAACATTGGTGTTAAAATGTTTTTCTCTTTCCTACACACACACACAGAACGGGCTGTCCCCGCTGCACATGTCTGCACAGGGCGATCATGTCGAGTGTGTAAAGCACCTGCTGCAGTACTCGGCGCCAGTTGATGATGTAACTCTGGATTACCTTACCGCTCTGCATGTCTCCGCCCACTGTGGCCATTATAGAGTCACAAAATTACTGCTGGACAAGAGAGCCAATCCCAACGCGCGAGCACTGGTAACACACACACACACACACACACGCGCACACACACACACACACACACACACACATTGGTTTTAATGTCACTCAGCTATGTTGTTTATACAACTCTGTGTGTGTGCACATGTGTGTGTTACAGAATGGCTTCACGCCGCTGCACATTGCCTGTAAGAAGAACAGAGTTAAAGTGATGGAGCTGCTTGTGAAATATGGAGCCTCCATTCAGGCCATCACTGAGGTAATGAACTTTCACCTTTGATCACTCACCCTGATCCGTTCACCTTTGACCAGGAAGAGAATTAATGCGGTTTGATATCTTCAGTAAGATTTGAAAGAAGAACTGACGAAAGAGTGTACAGTGGAACCTTGGATTACGAGCAAAATTCGTTCCGGAAGCGGGCTCGTATTCCAAAACAGTCATTAACCAAAATCCAATTTTCTCAAAAGATATAATGGAAACTCAAATTATTTGTTCCACATTAAAAAAAAAATAAAGACATAAAAATAATTAACCTGCGCTTTACCTTAAGATAAAAGTAAAAATAAATCCAGACAGATAGGTGTTAAAATGTATTAAAAATCTTTGCTTGTCTTGTGGAACGCTCGCAAACCACGTTACCCGCAATCCAAGGTTTTACTGTAACGGGGTGTGGAGAACCCCTAAGTGTGTACATTAGTATGGAAGAGTGAGAGAAACCCCAGCAGTAATGCATTAAGGAGATCAAACTGAACCTGAGATGTGATCAGGGTGTATTTCTCCATGTCCAGATCTGGGTGGAGATAAGGGAGGTGAGGAGTGAGTCAGGCACTTTGAGGAGAAAAGCTTCAGGAGAAGACATTGAGCTCTGTTAGATTAAGGTCTAATAAACATGGTGTAAGAGCCGAAACATTTCCAGGGTGCAGAAAGATGTCAGTGTAATAAACCAGAGTGCCTGATAGTCATCTCTCTCTTTCTCTTTCTCTCTCAGTCGGGTCTGACTCCGATCCATGTGGCGGCATTTATGGGTCACCTAAACATTGTTCTGCTGTTGCTGCAGAACGGAGCCTCACCGGACATTTGCAACGTCGTCAGTTACACCTCGTCATTATCATCATCATCTTTATTCTTATTAGTTGTAGTAGTAGGACCTGTCTCTTTACACTGTTTTGTGTGTGTGTGTGTGTATGTGTAGCGGGGAGAGACGGCCCTGCACATGTCAGCGAGGGCGGGGCAGATGGAAGTGGTTCGCTGTCTGCTGAGAAACGGAGCCCGCGTGGACGCAACAGCCAGAGTAAAACACATACACACACACACACTCACACATTTACATTTACACTTAGGCATCTTCCCTTTATACTCCTTGTCTCTTTGTCTCTCCCTCTCTTTTTCTCTGTCTCTCTCTCACTCACTGCTCCTTCGCCCCCGGCCCCTCCCCATCTATCTCCCTGTAGGAGGGTCAGACCCCCCTCCACATTTCGGCGAGGTTGGGCCATATCGAAACGGTGCAGCTGTTGTTGCAGCACATGGCCGATCCTGACGCTGCCACCACTAACGGGTACACACCTCTGCACATCGCTGCCCGAGAGGGACACACACATATTGTCTCTGTACTGCTGGAGGCTGGGGCCACTCACGCACTGACAACAAAGGTATGTATATACGCACACACACATACACACACACACACACACACACACCCAAACATACAAAATTTGTGTATACTCTGCACCACACTGTCATTTGTGTTATGTCCACAGAAAGGGTTTACGCCTCTGCATGTAGCAGCCAAGTACGGAAGCCTGGAGGTTGCCAAACTCCTCTTGCAGCGCAGAGCCCTGCCTGATGAAGCTGGAAAGGTACATCAGACCAGGATCAGACACAGACTGGAGATGAAGATCAGAAAAAAGTCTAGAATTTACTAAATGTTAGACATGGAGTTAAGCTGAGGATCAGACACAAAGTACAGTTAAAGAGCAGAAATGGACCGGAGCTTAATATTGGACCTGAACTGGAGATAAAGACCAGAAAGTGATCTGACACAGATCGAGTTAATTTTGCTCTGAGGTTTGGAGTTTAACGCCATCTCTCTCTCTCTCTCTCTCTCTCTCTTTCTCTCTCTCTCTCAGGATGGTCTCACTCCTCTGCATGTGGCAGTTCATTATGATAACCAGCAGGTTGCACTTCTGCTGCTAGATAAAGGCGCGTCACCTCAGAGCACAGCCAAGGTGATACTCACGATACTCACTATACTGACTATATACTTTTTTATGCTGGAAAGCACCTTGGTTTAACTTAGATTGCTGTAAGGTGCTATATAAATAGATGTTGATTGATTAACTATATTCACTATACACAGTGTGCTCATTTTTATCATTGTACTCACTGTAGTCAATATACGTTTTGTAATTACTAAGCTCACCATACTTACTGTACTCAATAATTACAATACTGAATATACTCATATTATATTCACTAAACCTACAGTTCTCACTACTACAACAGTTCTGACTTACAAACAAGTTCCATTTTGGGAGCATGTTCGTAAGTCAGATTCATGTCCAAGTCCAACACGATAGGGGTGTGAGTCTTACACCCCTATCTCATCTATGCAGAGTCAGCGCAGTTTACACGGTGGCCATAAGTACGGTTTATTGCAAATTCACCAAGTTTTTGCGGTTTTGGCAACCCTGGTGATTACGTTTCTAATCTTTCTGCATGAGACATTCAACATGTTTAATTTTTTGGCGGTTCTCCTGGAAGCTCGCGGACCCTGTGGAACATAGGGCGGTCACACATGGGGAGTGATGCAGTGGAGTGACACAGTGTGGTTTAAAGGGAGCCCGAGAAGACGACATTACACTTTGTTTACCATGCACTTGTATGGATGCCATTTTGTCATTTATTAGACTAATAGGATATTAGATTTTAGAGTTAAGATATTTGATAAAGCCATTTTAAGCTTTATTAGACTGTGAAGTTTTGTTCTTGTTGAGGATTTTCCAAAATTAGGAACTGTCAATGTCCATAGATCCGCTTTACATTTGTATTATAGAGAATTACTGTACGCTATACTTACTATAATAAAAATAATCACTACTATAGTCACTATAATTACAATATTTAATGCTTACTGTACTTACTATAATCACTATACTCACTATACTCACTATACCCACTGCACTCTGCATTCAGTGTTCTAACTGTACTTACTCACTGTTTTAAGTAAATAAGCCAACATCTATTTCTTTGTATACAAACACTTATAAAAAAATCAGATTTCTTACAAACATGTAACATTTAAGATATAACTGATGTGTGCGTGTGCAGAATGGATACACCCCGCTCCACATTGCAGCAAGGAAGAACGAGCTGCAGGTGGCGAAAGCGTTGTTGCAGAAGGGGGCGGAGCCTGGGGCAGCGACACGGCAGCTGATGACCCCGCTTCACCTTGCTGCTCAGGAGGGACATGACGACATGGCCGCCCTACTGCTGGACCATGGAGCTATTGTTAATGCTGTTGCAAAAGTGAGGCATGACATCACTGCACGTATAGAACACACATATAGCTTGTGTGTGCGTAAAAGACACCTATAGTGATTAAGAAAAACACATGAGAAAACACACTTTTATATATATTGCAATAATTATATATAAGATTGTTGTCATGGTGTGTGGTCCATAGTACTATATCACCACCTATACTGTGGTCTTTAAATTTGTCATGCATTTACATCTTGTGGAGTCTGATGCAGGTTCCTCCAGTGTTTGGTGTTCCTAAGGGTTCTGTTTTAGGCCCACTGCATTTTTTCTTTATACATGCTTCCTCTGGGTGACACAATTCATAAGTATGGCTTCCACTGTTATGCTGATGACACACAGTTATGTCTCAGAAAAGCCAGAAGAGTTAAGTAATGTGTGCAGACCATTAGACACTGGATGCCTAATTCTGACGTGACAGAATTACTTCTGGTAGCTGGAAGTGGCTCGGGGAAGACAGTAGAGCTGTACTTACTGTTCATCTCTCTGTGTTTCTCTTTCAGAATGGTCTCACTCCTCTACATCTTGCTGCTCAGGAGGACAGAGTGAATGTGGCGGAGATTCTTGTTAAACATGGTGCAAACTTGGACCACCAAACAAAAGTGAGAACACACACGCCATCCTCTCCCCCCAACACACACACACACAAACACACACTAATTCCAACTTCATAGTTGTACTTTCATGTACATACGTAATGTATTTTGTGTGTAACCCCTTCCACCCAAAAGCTGGGTTACACCCCTCTCATCGTTGCCTGTCACTATGGAAACGTGAAGATAGTGAACTTCCTGTTGCAGCATGGGGCAAATGTAAACACCAAAACTCGAGTAAGAGCACACTTCTCATTTTTTCTTTACAAATTGTAAATGTTCTGTGGTCACATTTTAATTCCTTTACTTCAGCAAGCAAATAAGGCATGGCGTGTGTGTGTTTGTGTGTGTGTTATCTACAGAATGGATACACACCACTTCACCAAGCAGCTCAGCAGGGAAACACACACATCATTAATGTTCTGCTTCAGCACGGTGCGAAGCCCAACGCTGTAACCATGGTGAGACACATGTATATTAATATAATCTGCACACACACACACACACACACTCGCACATAGACAGATCAGAGTGTAAGGGTGTGTGTGTGTGTTTCAGAACGGGAACACAGCTCTCTCTATTGCTAAGCGTCTAGGCTACATCTCTGTGGTGGACACACTGAAGGTCGTCACTGAGGAGATCATCACCATGACGACAGTGAGTAACACCCCCGACACCCCCCACCCCCCCCAGACAAACAAATAAACAAATATATTACAAAACACAAACATCAAACACTATAACTGAATGACACTCAGGGATGATCACATCAAATTCTTATTTATGCTTCACTTCGTCCTCATCAGCATTGTAAGCTTTTAGGCAAAAGTTAAGGCACCTTTATAGGTCCAGGTCCATGACTGTATACAGAATATGGGAAAACAGTAACAGGGAACATGAACTGAACACTACTCTAACTCTTCTGGCAGCCTGTGGTATCATCTCTATAGCTGCTACCTCACCAAGACAAAGCCGATTATTGTAGACTTTAGAAGAGCTAAAAAGACAGAAGACTTCCCCTGGAGAAGCAGTAAAGGGTGTAGAGAGTATTAAGATCCTTGGTGTCTACATCAAAGAAAACGTCCCCCCCATACACCTTACCCGGAGAAAAATGCCCAAGAGATAGATTGTACCTCCTAAGGTCGCTGAAACATGCCCAAGTCTCTCAACACCTTGTGGTGGATTTTTACTGCAGCACCATCGAGACCCGCCTCATTCTCTCCTCATGACTCTGTGTTCCACCAACTCCTGGAAGGTTAGAAGAATCTTTGTGGTGAGGGAGATTTAGTGGATTAGGCTTTCTGAACCTGAAAAGAGTCCACACCTGAAGACGTCTACTGGCACCAGACACAACACATCCTTGCTGTTTGCCTTGCTGTAGTCTTTAAAGGGGTAACACGGCAGTTCCATTCACCACAAACAGAAACTCTGGACATAGCAAACTCTTCACAATTCAAGCAGCACTGATCAAACCCCCTCGCATTCCACGGACTGTCAGGATACACACACAAGCACAACTATAACATACACAAGTAATTCAAGATTCAAAGAACTTTATTAATCCCAGAGGGAAATTGCTTTGTCTTGGTCATACAGTTGCACTGATTAATAATAATAAAAAAAAAAAACCTTGAGACAAGGAAAAGTAAAATACAATGAATAAAAATTAAAGAAAAATACAATAAATAGAAGCAAAAATAGAATTAAATATAGCAGACTTTTTACATATTGCCCTAAAAATATAATCTGTATACTGATATTGCACTTGAAATGTAGTATAAGTGAATAGAAATTAATATTGCACAAATGTACTGATAAGATTTTGCACTTGGACTTTTTGTGGGGATTTGTGGGAACAGTAATGTCCGAAAGTATTATTGATTATTAACTACTGACAGTCCCTATCCCTTAGTGAAAGCGTTACAGAGATGAGTTATATAGTTTAATGGCCGCTGGGAGAAAAGATCTCCTGTGGCGCTCTGTAGAACACCTGGTCATGATCAGTCTCTGGCTGAAATTGCTCCTTTGGTCAGAGAGAACACTGTGTAGCGGGTGAGAAGGATTGTTCAAGATTGTGTGTATTTTGGACAGAATCCTCCTCCTTGCCACAACATCAACAGAGCCCAGCTCCATGCCCAGGACAGATCCCGCCCTTTTAATGACCTTGTCCAGTCTGTTTTTGTCTGCTGCTTTCATGTTGCAGCCCCAGCAGACCAGAGCAAAAAAAACGACACTCGCCACAACAGATTCATAAAACATCCGAAGAATGGTATTACAGATGTTGAAAGACCTGAGCCTTCTCAGAAAGTACAACCGGCTTTGTCCTTTCTTGTAGAGTGCCATTGTGTTAACTGAACAGTCTAGTTTGTTATCCAGGTATTTATACTCAGAAACCAGATGGCACACACACACACACACACACACACACACAGACACACACACACACACATACAGTATAGTGTTCCTTGACAGATTGGGTGAGCGAAAGGGGGTGACACTGACTGGCTGGCTGAATCTGCAGTGCATGCTCTGGTTCTAATTTTCACACTACTGGCCATAAGTCACTCATGTTGTATGTAGTAATCTCACAAAGGTGTGAAGCAAGAGCTACTGTCATTGTTCACAGGCATGTACCATTTATCCATCCATCCATTAAATCAATTCAATTCAATTCATATTGTATAGCACTTTTAACAATTGACGCAAAGCAGCTTTACACAATCAAAAGAATTAAAAGTCACCACACGCATCCCAGGCAGACCACACGGGGCATCCATGTAACGAGATCTCCAACCAGATCGGGGGGGGGGTCTGGATCCCTGGCAGCTCAGGAGTGACATGTGTAGTTCCATAGGTACTACAGAGAGATAGGTAGAGGGAAAGACAGAGAGGGAGAGAGAGAAAGGAGAAGAGAGAGAAGAGGATAGAGCAGAAGAGAAGGAGAGATAACAGTTAGGTATGGTCACACTCAAACAATGTATAATGTGAATGTATATTAACTGTAGAGTGCAAGCAGAGACTCCGGCAGGACTAACTATTACAGCATAACTAAAAGGGAGAGCCAGAAGGAAACACAAACATGAGGGCTTCCTGACATGTAAAGCAAACAATCACCTCACCGTCAGCAAACCTGAGTGATCAATGAGAGTGAGGAAGACAGCATCCAAACATACCAGTTCACCATAATACTCTACGTCCATGAGTCCTCCAGATCTGCTCCTTTACCTATGGCTAATCTATTTATAAAAATGCTTGGCTAAATAAATAGGTTTTTAGCCTGGACTTAAACACTGAGACTGTGTCTGAGTCCCGAACACTAATTGGAAGACTATTCCATAACTTTGGGGCTTTGTAAGAAAAAGCTCCGCCCCCAGTTGTATTTTTTTATAATACGTGGTACTGATAAGCAGCCTGCATCATTTGATCAAAGTAGAAGGGGCAGGTTGTAAGACACTAGCAGTGGGGCTCAGTTGGTTAAGGCTGCGGGCTACTGGGTCACTGATCGGAAGGTCGGGGGTTCGAGCCCCAGCATCGGCAAGCTGCCACTGTTGAGCCCTTGAGCAAGGCCCTTAACCCTATCTGCTCCAGGGGCGCTGCAAGCTGGCTGACCCTGCGCTCTGACCCCAGTTTCCTAATTGGGATATGCAAAAAAGAAGGAGACAAGATGGCGCCGGTGAGGTCGGCTGCCGTCACGACTGCTCCGACCAGATTTTCTTTGTTTTTGTTCTTTAAGTTAGTTCTTACCGTTTTAAAACCAGTCAAATTACCACCATGGAGTACATTAGTTATGATAGAGACACTCTTGTTTCTATTGGTATACAATGTACTCACAATTCGACATTTTTAACTCCGGATCCGAGCTGGCCGAGTGAGATCCTGAGGGACAACAAAGGACGCGACGCGAAGCGGCGGCCCCGAGGGAAACGAGCCGGCGTCAGGAACAGGCTGAGAGCCCGTGCACACCGCACACCTCTGCCTAGCATCCTGCTCGCCAACGTCCAGTCACTGGAAAACAAGCTCGATGACCTCAGGGCCAGGGTAACGTTCCAGAGAGACATTCGGGACTGCAACCTCCTCTGCTTCACCGAGACATGGCTGAACCCAGCCGTGCCGGACCACGCCATCCAGCCGGCCGAGTTCTTCTCGGTTCACCGCATGGACAGGACGCGGGACTCGGGGAAGTCAAGGGGAGGCGGCGTGTGTTTAATGGTGAACAGCAGCTGGTGCAACAGTGCGAGTGTTGTTCCTCTCACACGCTCCTGCACACCAAATCTGGAGCTACTGTCCATCATGTGTCGTCCTTTTTATCTACCTCGGGAGTTCACATCGGTCATAATCAGCGCCGTTTATATTCCACCACAAGCGGACACGGACACTGCCTTATGCGAGCTGCATGAGGCACTCACACAACAACAAACACAACACCGGGACGCTGCGCTTATTGTGGCGGGGGACTTTAACAGTGCCAACCTCAAACGTGCAGCGCCAAACTTTTATCAGCACATCACCTGCCCCACCAGGGGCGAAAGGACACTGGATCATTGCTACACCACAGTCAAGGACGGTTACAAGGCACAATCTCGCCCTCCGTTTAGTAAATCCGACCACGCCGCCATCTTCCTCATGCCAAAATACAAACAAAGGCTGAAACAGGAAGTTCCGGTTCAGAGGGAGGTCGCGCGCTGGACGGACCAATCGGTGGCTGCGTTACAGGACGCACTCGATGACGCAGACTGGGACATGTTCAGAAACAGCTCCGATGGTGACGTCAGCGTGTTTACGGAAGCGGTTGTGGGATTCATCGGGAAACTAGCGGATGATACCGTGGAGAAAAAGACTATTAAAACGTTTCCCAACCAGAAGCCGTGGGTGGATAAAACCATCCGCGACGCTCTGAAATCTCGCACCGCTGCCTACAACACGGGACTCGCGTCGGGGGACATGGAACCATACAAGGCTGCGTCATACAGCGTCCGGAAGGCGGTGAAAGAGGCGAAGCAGCGCTACGGGAGGAAACTAGAGTCACAACTCCAACAGAGTGACTCTAGGAGCCTGTGGCAGGGATTAAGGACAATAACGGATTATAAAGCACCAACATCCGGTATGACGAACGCGGACGTGACTCTGGCAGATGAGCTGAACACTTTCTATGCTCGCTTTGAGGCTGCAGCTAAAGACGCTAGCGATGCTAATGCTAGCGGCGCTAATGGCTGCAGACAGGAAGTCACTGCCAGCACCGGAAGCGCGTTCATCATCACCGAGCACGACGTGAGGAGAGCCTTCAAGAGAGTGAACACCAGGAAAGCAGCAGGACCAGACGGCATCTCAGGCCGGATCCTCAGAGCCTGCGCAGACCAGCTAGCACCTGTGTTCACTGAGATATTCAACATCTCTTTATCTCAGTCGGTGATCCCCACATGCTTCAAAGAGTCCATTATTGTTCCAGTCCCAAAGAAACCTCATCTTGCTTCCCTCAATGATTATCGCCCTGTAGCCCTCACCTCAGTAGTGATGAAGTGCTTTGAACGCCTGGTCAGAGACTTCATCATTTCTTCACTACCAGACACACTGGACCCACTACAGTTTGCATACCGTCCAAACCGTTCCACGGACGATGCAATCTCACATCTCCTCCACACATCTCTCACTCACCTGGACACTCGGAGGGGGAATTATGTGAAAATGCTCTTCATCGACTACAGCTCTGCATTTAATACCATAATTCCCTCCACACTCACCACCAAGCTGGAGCACCTGGGACTCAGCTCATCCATGTGTCAGTGGATCTCCAATTTTCTGACTGGCAGACCACAGGCAGTAAGGATGGGCGGCCATGTCTCAGCCTCCATCACTCTCAGTACTGGAGCCCCCCAGGGTTGTGTTCTGAGCCCCCTGCTGTACTCTCTGTACACCTCTGACTGCGTAGCCACTACCAACTCCACCACCGTCATCAAGTTTGCTGACGACACTGTCGTGGTGGGCCTGATCACCAACAACGATGAGACGGCCTACCTGGAGGAGGTTGGAAATCTGGAGAACTGGTGTCAGAGAAACAATCTCCTCCTGAACGTCAGCAAGACAAAGGAGCTGATAGTGGACTTCAGTACAAAGCAGGAGAGGAACTACCAGACCCCCGTCATCAACAGGAGCCCAGTGGAGAGAGTGGACAGCTTCAGATACCTCGGTGTTCACATCACGCAGGACCTGACATGGTCCTGTCACATCAACACCGTGGTAAAAAAGGCCCGGCAGCGTCTGTACCACCTCAGACGCTTGAGAGACTTTAGACTGCCCTCCAAGGTGCTCAGGAATTTCTACTCCTGCACCATAGAGAGCATCCTGACGGGAAACATCACGACCTGGTTCGGGAACAGCACCATGCAGGACAGACGAGCTCTACAGAGGGTGGTGCGATCAGCTGAGCGCATCATCCGCATCGAGCTCCCTGACCTGCACTCAATCTACACCAAGCGGTGCTGGACCAAGGCCAGGAAGGTCGTTAAGGACCTCAGCCATCCCAACAATGGACTGTTTACTCTGTTGCGGTCTGGGAAGCGATTCCGCTCCCTGAGGGCCAACACAGAGAGACTGAGGAGGAGCTTCTTCCCGCAGGCGATAAGGTCTCTCAACCACACCACTAGGCAAAACTAACACAATATTTTCACAATTCTCAAAATCAATTAATCAATCTTTATACATCAGTGGACAATATGGACAACTCCACGCACATCACATCTACACTACATGTTCACGTTTACATTCTGGACCATTACACAAAGTCACTTTAATAACCATTGCACAGAGTCACTTTTTCTATGCATACTTGCACAAAATTATAGTTCTATGCATACAATATATTTCTATTTTCATGTTCTATTTTTTCTAGTTAAATTTTTATTTAAATTTTTTATCATATTTCGTCTATTCATATTTATTACTTATAAGTTTTAATTCTCTTTTTAAGGTCACTGGCGGTCGTGTAAGCATTTCACTACATTTCGTACTGTGTATGACTGTGTATGTGACAAATAAAATTTGAATTTGAATTTGAATTCTCTCAGGCATGAGACCATTTAATGTTTTATACGTCACTAGTAGTATTTTAAAATCGATGCAAAATTTCACAGGGAGCCAATGCAGTGTGGATAAGATAGGGGTGATGTGCTCATATCGTCTGGTTCTAGTGAGGACTCTCGCTGCTGCATTATGGAGCTAACTGAAGCTTGTTTATGCACCTAGTTGAACAACCAGACAGTAAGGCGGTACAATAGTCCAACCTAGAGGTGATAAAAGCATGAACTAGTTTTTCTGTTCATGCTTGAAGTACATGTAGTGCTGTGCTTTGCATCGTTTATTGACGTTTAGTGACGATGTATTTCTTATCTTGGCAATATTTCTGAGGTGAAAGAATGCTATCCTGGTAATATTATCTACATGAGCTTCAAATTAAAGCCTGGAATCTATAATCACACAGAGGTCTTTTACTGTTGCACTTAATGGAACAGAAAGGCCATTTAAAGATCAGAAAGCTTGCCTCTAGCCACTTGTGGTCATATGACTAGAACTTCTGTCTTATCAGGATTAAGCAGAAGGGAGTTAATTAACATCCAATCTCTCATGTCCTGCACACATTGCTCAACTTTCGTAAGCTGTTTTTTTTTGTCTGGTTTTGCTGAGACACAGCATAACAATAAAAAATATCATGCCTCCGAATTATGATGCCCAGAGGAAGCATGTAAAGAGAAAAAAGCAATGGGCCAAAAACTGAACCCTAAGGAACACCCAACTCCAATTTAGCACATGCAGAATGGTCACCATTTAAATCTATAAACTGACAACGATCAGTCAAATAGCATCTGAGCCACGAGAGGGCCGTTCCCTTAATTCCTACTACATTTTCTACTCTGTAAAGAAAAATATTATGATCAATGGTGTCAAAAGCTGCACTGAGGTACACAGGTACACTGAGGTACATATTGAGTAACACAAGTATAGTGACGCAACCCTGATCAGAGGCCAATAGGAGGTCATTTACTACTTTAACGAGTGCTGTCTCTGTGCTGTGATGAGGCCTAAATCCTGACTGATACAGTTCATGTATGCCATTTCTATGTAGATATGAGCGTAGCTGCTCCGCTACTATCTTTTCCAGAATCTTAGAGATAAATGGGAGGTTTGATATCGGCCTGTAATTAGACAGCTGACAGGGGTCAAGGTCAGGTTTCTTAATTGAAAGTGGTTTAATAACTACTAATTTAAAGGATTTAAAGGATTTTAGAACATAACCACTGCTAAGTGAAGAGTTAATCATTTTCAACAGGGGTTCTGTTATTGCTGGCACTAGTTGCTTGGGAAAATGTGTCAGTATAGGACCTAATACAGTAATTCTATTTTATCAACTAAACATGTTGCTAATTTTTAAGAAGAGATGAGTGAAATTAGTTTACTCTCTTCAAGTGGAGTAAAGTATTCTAGGTTCTGATGTGGTTTGTTTATTATCTGTATCACTTAAATTGTCTGGTTTCAAAGTCTGAATTGCGTTGTTGTTGTGGAGATTTCTGCTGTGGTCTTGTTTCTAGTTAAGAAGAAGGATTTTTTTTCTCTCAGTTGAGAGATACAATGATCTAGCTACACTAAGAGCTTTTCTATAGTTCACGATGCTCACCTTCCATGCTATTTGAAATACTAACAATTTAGTTTGACGCCATTTACGTTCTAATTTTCTAGTTCGTAAGTTTTAAACTGCATGTGTGGTCATTATACCAGGTAGCAAGTTTCTTATCTTTAATCATTTTCCTTTTAACTTGAGATACATTATCTAAGGTATAACAAAATGTTGACTCTAAATATTAAGTCATCTGATCGAGTTCTATGGAGTCAGATGGCGATCCAATCAAAGTTGATAACTCTGAGAGATTACTGATAAAACTCTGTGTGGTAATTAATGGTGGTAATTAACGTGCTGGGCGTACATTATTACTATGACACACTTTATTTGAGACAAGACAGTGATCTGAGATAACTTCAGACTGTGGAATTGCGATTATATTTCTTATACTTAATTTAAAGGATAATATGAAATCTAAAGTGTGACCTGCCTTATGTGTGGGTCCTTCACACTGATTTACCCCTACTGAGTCCAGTATGGACATAAATGCTGTTCCCTTTCAAAAGCTACACTCGATGCTGCGTGAAAACGCTATGGGAACATCTTTATGTGTTGCCGGGTGTGAAGCATGTGTGTGTCAAACACGCCAAATTTTGGCTTATATAACCTCGGTCAGGTAATGTCATCTGATGAAGTGCAACTGCAGGTTATATATAGGAGTGAACCAGAAACATTCCTCAGATCTTTTTGTCTTCAGGACTGCATTGTGTTTGTGTGCGATGTGTGCAAGCGAATTTAAAAGTATTAACTCACCGATATGGTGGAGTTTGTTAGGAGATCCTGACCTCCGCTCTTTCAGAGCGCGATCTCCACACTGTTGTTTAGAGTGTTTTGCGCGCGGCTTGCATTCTTTAAAGAGAAAACCGCGAGCCACGCCGCATTCCGGGTGTTAAACAGTGCAATCTGGCAGACGTGCACGAGACGGAATTCCCCCTTTCTCTCGCGCTATCGCTGGATAAGGAAGTTTTCTGTCCACTTCTCAAGCGTGCCTCTGCGCTTCTTGTAAAATAGACAGGAGAGACCTACTAGAGTTACTGCAGGTAAGTAATGCATGCGATCGAGCGATTGCATATTGTCTGGCCGCAGAAGCGGGATTAAAAGAAAAAATTCAGACAACAGGTTTCTGTCGGGTGGCCGGGGGGAAGAGCCTCAGATGCCTCCTCCTTTTTTGCGACCTACATGACGAGTTAGCTCTTACATGCCATCAACTTGGATTTATTCAAATATTGTTGATGCGAAGGCTTCACATTCAGGGTTACGTGATGATGTCCCAGATAGAAGAGATGCTTGCGGGCTATCTCTCTCCTGGGACATCATCCTCCCTAAAAAAGCTGCCCACCTCTCCCCACCAAGCTGCGTAGACTGACATCTTCTCTGGTGGGGAAAAACTTTGAGGCAGCGGATCAATCTGGTGCTTTACTGCGCACCATGGCGGGTTTTGCAGGCTCACCAGGTTGGCCTGCTAAAAGACTTGAGTGCTGGCGGGGCTCTTCATGATAGGGCATTCCTGGAACCACACTGAGCCACAGGCCTGTCTCTTCGTGCAACAAAGCAGACGGGCCGTGTTATCAGCCATTTAATGGTTGCGATAGTTTCCGCGAAGAGGCACCTGAGGCTAAATCTCAGGGGCATCAACGATTAGGAACATGCATTCCTCCTTGATGCCCCCATCTCGCCTTCCGGCCATATTTGGTGACACTGTTAACTCTATCACCACTAGGTTTCAGGAGACGAAATTATATGAACAAGCCTTCAGGAAATACTTTCCCTGCTGTGCTCAAGAGTTGGGACTGTCGGCCACCCAGTCCTGACCGGGTCTGACTCTCGCGAGGCATGAAGCACAGAAGGAGGGGGTTATGAGCCGGGCACCCCCTCCTAAGACTAGGAAGAAGTGCGCCTCAAAGAAGTTGGACCTACGTACTGTCTTCTTCACGAAGAAGTTCTGAGGCTCATTCGCTCAGGACCCCCGTGGTGGGGCGCGTAGAATTTCTTTAAAGGATGAAGTGTTCTCACTGGCACCCCCAGGAGCTCGGTGTTCATGTTCATGTTCATGTTTCGGGCAACACCGGTTTCCAAGAAATGTTAGTTCTTCGGTCTTGTCCTGCCATGTTTCAGGATGCCGAACATCTAACACCCAAACCCAACCAGGGGGTTGGTTTGTGACAATCGATCTGAAGGACGCATATTTTTACATAGAAATATTGCCACCACACAGGAAGTTTCTGAGGTTTTAGGGGCGAAGCTTACCAGTATCAGGTTCTTCCATTTGGTCTAACTCTCTCACCCCGCACATACACAAAATGCATGGATGCAGTTCTGGCTTCTTCACGACTCCAGGGCATCCTATTTTGAATTACATAAATGACTGGCGGATTCTGGCTCAGTCTCAGGAGCTAGCACTTCGACATCGGGATAGCTCATCTCATCCTAGCTTATCTCCGTTGCTTAGGATTGAGACTCAACGCCACGAAAAGCGTGCTTTTTCCTGTTCAGAGGACAGTGAATTTGGGTGTCACATGGGACTCGATCGCAATGCGGGCACAGCTTTCTCCTGCTTGTGTCGAATCCATTTTCAACACTCTCAGGGAAATCAAGCTAGACCAGAAAGTGACTGTTCATCACTTTCAGAGTCCTTTAGGTCTCATGGCAGCTGCGTCCACGGTGATACCTTTGAGCCTTCTTCACATGAGAGCATTTCAGTTGTGGCTAAGAGCCAGGGGATCTCACTCGAGGGCCAATCCCCAGAGGCAAATAAGGGTTACGCGCCAGGGGCTTCATACCCTTTCTATGTGGTTCAGACCCCAGTTTCTGACTTTGGGTCCCAGTCTATCTGCATTTTGTCATCACGAGACGCTAATGACAGACGCTTCCCTCACGGGCTGGGGTGCCGTCTTAGAAGGCAGTCCAGCCCAAGGGAGCTGGAGAGGCCATCTTCTCACGTAGCACATCAATTGCCTCAAAATGATGGCTTTATTTCTGTCCCTGAAACACCCCCTCCAGCAGCTGAGAAGCTATCATGTCCTAGCGGGTGGACAACACTATGGTAGCCTACCAGGCATGTGGTCACACTTTGGGACCAGGGGGATTGCCTCATCTATTGCGCTGGCAAGAGCAGTCCCCTTGCAGCAAGTGTGTGAAGCGGCATGTTGGTCCTCTCCGCACACATTTGTTGGATTTTATAGTTTGGATGTTCATGCTACTCCAGGCTCACAGGCCCTCGAGTCAGAGCTAGGTCTGAGACCTCCTTGGCTAGTGTGCGCACACGCAACACAACCCCGGGGGTCCAGACACTTGCAGTGCGGCAGCGTTGGTATTCTCGTTCCCATAGCGTTTTCACACAGCATCGAGTGTAGCTTTTGAAAGGGAACGTCTCGGGTTACTTTGCTGTTACCGTGTTCCCTGAAAAAGCGGGAACGAGATGCTGTGCTCCAATGTCGCACTGCTTGCATGACTGGACGTCCTTTCAGACAAAATAGATCTGTGAATTGATCTTCACTTTTATTTATAACCTGCAGGTGCACTTCACCAGATGGTAATATAAGCCAAAAAATTTGGCATTTTTGACACACACATGCTTCACAACCGGCAACAGAAAAAGATGTTCCCATAGCGTTTTCACGCAGCATCTCGTTCCCGCTTTTTCAGGGAACAGGGTTACAGCAAAGTAACCTGAGACGTTCTCAGAGGGTCTTCTGGGTTTTCAAAATAAATATTAAAGTCTTCAGCAATTAACACTTCCACAGAAACGACAAGGTTTGAGAGGAAATCTGCAAATTTACAGAAAAACTCAAAGTATGGCCCTGGAGGTCTGTAAATGATAATTAGCGGGATCGACTGATTTGACTTCATATTTTCTGACTTCCTTTTATGTTACTATAGAGAACTTCAAATGCATTAAATTTAAATCCATGTTTTTGTACAATAGACAGATCATTGTAAAGAACTGCGACGCCTTCTCCTCTACCAGTTAACCGAGGCTGGTGTATGTAGCTTTATCCAGGAGGACTACTGTAGCTTTATTTAGAGCTACATACTCGTCCTGTTCAATCCAGGTTTCTGTTAAACATAATTTATCAAACTTCTGGGCTGTGATAGTTTTATCAACAATAATTACTTTAGATATGAGAGATCTAATATTAGCTGTGTATTAAGCGTGTTTTGAATTTTTTGTCTCTATATTAATTAAATTACTAAAACAGACTTTCTGAGTCTTTCAAAATTTTTGTTTAATTCGGGAAACAGACACAGTCTCAATATAGTGAACCCTGAGTAACGACTCTATGCAGCTAGCAGACGGTTGGTTTAGCCTGTTTGTCTGCTCCCTGGCCTGGGCTCTGGATTGTCACCAATTAACTAGCCCTCTTCTGAGACTATGCTACAAGAAATGAGCGCAGCATCTTTCCGAGTGGAATAAACACCGTCCTGCCCTAACAGGCCAGCTTTGCCCTCAAAGGTACTCCGATTGTCTATGGACATCCAGCAGTTCAGCGACCATAACCTGCTGTAAGCTGTCGCCACATCGCATTGGAATGGGACCAGAGCATATTACTTCATCGAACTACTTCATTCATCTGTCCGTACATCGATCCATTCATCTATTCATCCATGAATCCATACATCCACCCATCTATCTGCCTGTCCATCCATTCATGCAGCCATCCATCTATCCGTCATTCCATCCATTCAGCCATGCTTCCATACATCCACCCACACATCCATCTGTCCATCCAGAGTTTTTAGCTCAGCACTTGTCCCTGGAAGCCACCAATCTAGCTCGACGCATCATTTAATCCAGTTTTTTTGGATTGATATTTTTTGTTAGGTTATGTGTAATTTGCATAAAGTTGAGAATACCTTTTGTTTTTGTGTAACTTGTGTTGGACCTAATAAACTGTAGTTTAAATAAAAAACATGTGTCTATAGAAGTTTCAGGCTAATGTTTCTAATGTTACAGGTGTTAGTTATTTTACAGGTGTTGTTGACCATGATGACGTTAACTCTGTCCCGCAGACGGTGACAGAGAAGCACAAACTCAACGTTCCTGAGACAATGACAGAAGTTTTGGAAGTTTCTGATGAAGAAGGTGAGTGTGAAGATGACTAGAGTTCCCAGTAGTCTACACCTGATAACCACATAGTGAGTTATGGTCTTGGGTTAATTTGTTTCTCTAGGTAACATTCAAGCTCTCAGCAGTACCACTCAATGTCATACTTTATTAAATTGTTATATCTATCAAATTAGTATTATATAAATCTTATTGAAGTTTTTGTGTATAAATGAGGAACACGTCTGAATCATCATTCAGTGTTATATTAATATGTGTAGCTTTCTGATATGTGCTGCCTCATCTCTTAGTGGAACACTAGCATGTGAGTTTATTAGTGAGCTAATAGGTGCTAGGTAGTGTGTCCGAGTCTGCTAATAGAGGTGTGTGCAGGTGAGGACACAATGACGGGAGATGGAGGAGAGTATCTAAGGGCGGAGGATCTGAGAGAGTTGGGAGACGACTCTCTGTCTGGCCAGTTCCTGGATGGCATGAGCTACTTCAGCCACAACCTGGACAGGTACACACACCTTCTCAGATCTACTTTACTTTTCCAAACTCCAAGTTCAGGTAATATATCAGGGCTATAGCTCCCTATATGGTTTACTCTTTGCTGTTAATGTGTTTCGTTGTTCTTAAGGGCTCATTATACTTCACCTCACCTGGGCTACCAAAGAGATGGAGTTCTCATTGAGGACATGATCACAAGCCACCAGGTATAAACACACACACACACACATTCTTCTTGTTGGATCTGAGCTGTGTGTGAATGTTTATGTGATTATGTGCTTGTATGGTGTGTGTGTGTGTTTCAGGTATCAGCTCTGTCCAGAAAGCATGAGAAGGAGTCGTATCGGTTGAGCTGGGGAGCTGAACACCTAGACAACGTAGTCCTGACTAACACTTTGCTGCAGTCTGGGTTAGCATACACACACACACACACACACACACACACACACACACACACACACACACATTCTGTAACTATATGGTGATGATGTCCTCCTGTGCCCTTCTGTTTTTCCACCAATCAGGTTCCTGGTCAGTTTCATGGTAGATGCAAGAGGTGGGGCCATGCGTGGTTGCCGTCACAACGGCCTACGCATCATAGTCCCACCCAGGAAGTGTTCAGCTCCGACACGCGTGACCTGCAGGCTGGTGAAGAGACACCGTGTGGCGACGATGCCTGTGGTGGAGGGAGACGGAATTACAGGACGTATCATAGAGCTGGGACCTACAGGATCACCATTTCTTGGGTGAGAGACAGACAAACATACGGACAGACAGTGTACTAAAAACCCATTTAAAATCTACTGAAAAACCTGTGAACACACACAGTACTGTGTGTCTTACTTGTTCTCCTCCTCTGTTTAACAGGAAGTTACACTTGCCTACAGCTCCACCTCCTCTTAACGAGGGAGAAAGTTTGGTGAGCAGGATCTTGCAGCTTGGCCCACCAGGAACCAAATTCCTTGGGTAGGACATGCTAATGCTAATTTTAATGCTATTCAGCTCTGTGTGTTTTTTATTTACACAAATATAAGTAATTGTATTTCTTGTAAATACATTGTGTGTGCATGTGTGTGTACAGACCGGTGATTGTGGAGATCCCTCATTTCGCTGCTCTGCGTGGTTCTGAGCGAGAACTTGTGGTTCTGCGTAGTGAGACAGGAGAGAGCTGGAGAGAACACCACTGTGAGCACACTGAGGAGGAACTTAACCAGATCCTCAACGGCATGGACGAGGGTTAGTCCTTACGCCGTATACCCTTACCTAGCTATCTACGCCCAGTTTCCTACTCCCTGCCCCCTACAGAATATACCCTGCTACCTATAACCTAAGGCAAATCTATTCACGAAGGCTTGGCTAAATAAATAGGTTTTCAGTCTAGACTTAAACAATGAGACTGTGTCTGAGTTTTCAATATCAATTGGAAGGCTATTTCATTACTAATGGCCCTGTACTGTAGGTTTCATTGTTCGTTATTCATAAGTACGCATTTTTCCAATCTATCTAGGAGAATAGTATGATCAATGGTGTCAAAAGCTGCACAAAGGTCAAGTAACAATCCTGATCAGAGGCCAGTAGAAGATCATTTACCACTTTAACTAGCGTTGTATGATGAGGCTTGAATGAATGTTATTGTTATGTGGCTCTGAACTTAATTACTGAGAAACTGTGTTATTATCATAGCATTAGCCAGATGACAAGGTCAAAAGTTAATGCCAGGGTTTTCAAATGATAATTCTCTAATGCACACTAATCCTATTATCTTTACTAAAGCCAAAGACTAAAACTGAGTAACTCGACCAAATGCACAGCACAATTAATGATGACCCAAACCCCTAACTCCTAGCACCTAGTCTCTTACTTTATGTAACCTAAATAAACAAGTGTACCAGCTGCTTTCAGTAAAAGTGATGCTCTGTTAAAGATATGTTGTTTTTTCTGGTTCAGAATTGGACTCACCTAAGGAGCTGGAGAAGAAGCGGATCTGCCGCATCATCACTCGGGATTTCCCACAGTTCTTTGCGATAGTGTCTCGGATACGGCAGGACAGTCACCTTATTGGCCCAGAAGGTGGCGTTCTCAGCAGCTCATTGGTTCCTCAAGTGCAGGCGGTGTTTCCTGAAGGAGCTCTGACAAAGAGGATCCGTGTTGGACTACAGGTAGCATACACATTCAAACCCCACCCCATCACCGACCTTGAACACAAAAACAACTCTGATAGCTCTGCCTCTTTTTATGTGACAGGCTCAGCCAATAGGTGCTGAGGTAGTGAAGAGAATTTTAGGTAACAAGGCGACGTTCAGCCCTATCGTGACTCTGGAGCCTCGGAGACGCAAATTTCACAAACCCATCACTATGACGATCCCTATCCCCAAAACCTCCACCAGTCAAGGCGACAGCAGCAGCGTGCTAGGGGAGACGCCCACTCTGCGTTTGCTGTGCAGCATTACAGGTGTGTGTTGGGGGGCAGGTTAGATTCATGTGCAGCAAATCCCTTTAATAATATAAGGGAAGGTCCTTATTTTGACAAACATGACAGAAGACTCATGTGTGTGGTGTGTGTGTGTGCACTGTGTGTGTATGTATGTGTAGGAGGTACCACACCAGCACAGTGGGAGGACATCACTGGTTCGACTCCTCTTACCTTCATCAATCAGTGTGTCTCCTTCACTACCAACGTCTCGGCTCGGTGAGTGTTTCTTCTCTGCAGGTTCTACCTCATTCTTCTGTTTTCCTCTGTTCCCTGTTTTCAGCTTCCCTAGATCTAGCCTCTTGTTCTCTAGAACACTATCACTCAAGACATTAGTAACAGTAATGAGGGATTAGATCCCACACCCTTGTGGTAAGTGCAGAGCCACAAAGCAGATGGTGTTTTTTCTCCTGGTGATGGTTCTCAGGTTTTGGCTTATAGACTGCCGTCAGTCTCAGGAGTCAGTGACGTTCTGCACACAGCTGTACAGGGAGACCATCTGCGTTCCCTACATGGCCAAGTTTGTCATCTTCGCTAAAACGCTGGATCCGATTGAGGCAAGGCTGCGGTGTTTTTGCATGACAGACGACAAGATGGACAAGACTCTGGAACAGCAGGAGAACTTTACAGAGGTGGCCCGCAGCCGAGATGTGGAGGTAGGCCGACATTGTAGAGCACAGGGGTATAATGGGAAGTGCAGGAATGAGTGTGTGGGGAAGGTGTGTGAGCAGAGACGAAATGTGTGGTGATAAATGACGTAAGCAGTTAATGATTTGCTTTCAGCTGTCAGGGTGTAGGTTCAGATGGATCCTTTTTTTCAGGTTCTGGAAGGAAAGCCCATTTACACAGATTGTTTCGGAAACCTTATTCCTCTGACTAAAAGCGGACAGCATCACGTCTTCAGCTTTTATGCCTTTAAGGAGAACCGTCTCGCTCTTTTCATCAAGGTATGCTTGTCATCTGACATCATCACTCCAATTAATCATTCAATTATCATCTGTGTACTAATATATGCCTAATAAATATCCAGAGCCTATAGATTGATTGATTGATTGATTAAATGATTGATTGATCGTTAGATCCGTGACAGCGCACAAGAACCATGTGGTCGACTCTCTTTCACCAAAGAACCGAGGACTTACCGTAGTCTGAACCTCAACGCCATCTGCAACCTGAACATCACACTTCCTGTTTACTCAAAGGTAGGGCTACAAACTACAGTACAAATATGTTCCTCTTAACTGATATACACACACACACACACACACACACACACACATGTATGCCAGGACCCGCAGCACAGCTATGTTGATGGGCATGTAACATCAGAACTAAACTCTGGAACTTTGGAGAAACTCTGGAGATAAGGAGTGCTCAAGAGCCCTAGAACAATTTTAAATAAATCGACAGAATGACCTCGAAAGCTGAAAGCAGAGCAGATAATACAAACATTTTATAACTCAGCATCAGAGGTTTAGAGGAGTCACTGAGAAGAGGCGGAGTCAGATCTGCGACAGTAACGTTTATTATTGCAGCAGAAAAATGTGTGTGTGTGTGTGAGTCAGAGGTGGGCTGAGTACACAAATCCTGTACATCAGTAAAAGTAGAGATTCCCTGGGGGACGTATTACTTAAGTAGAAGTCCTTCATTTACTTGAGTAAAAGTACTGACGTACTTGGTTCAGGGCTTGTATTAACACGTAATAAGGTGTTTCTCGAGGCAAAGGTAAGTCACACATTTTCCCATAAGAGTCAGTAACTGCGTCTAATACTGCTTCAAATACTACACACCACTGTGGTTATGTTATACAATACAATGCAGAAATGTAGTGAAGTTGAAGTACAGATAATTGCTGTATTATGTAGCAGGGTAAAATAAAAAGTATTCTCTAATAAAACTACTTGTATACAGGTATATGAAATATATACTTAAGTACAGTAACTCAGGCAGCTTGCACCCTCGGTTAGAGAATGTTTGATTAATGTTCACATCTCTTTTTTTGGCATTCTGTTTTTTAGGAGTCTGACTCAGACCAGGATGCTGATGAAGAGGTACCATCACACCAAACCATCATTACATATCTATTAGATATAAAATGTGTGTGTGTTTAAAGTCATATGTAAACTTTTATCTATTGCAGAGTGAGAAGACGCACGACAAATGTAAGCCAGAGTTTCTTTTTAGATTTCTAAATCTGTAAGTTATGTTTCTTCTTTGTTAAAGGATTAGAGGGTGAATGTTCAGACTGATGTTAAAAGTAAAAATGTTAGGAGTGTATGTCTGAATGGATCCTTGACTCATGTGCTGTGGCTGAAACACACACACGTCCCTCACAGTCCATTTCTGTTTTTTTTTTAAAGGTTCATGAACTTGTACCTGTACTGGGTTAAACACTTCCCTTATTTCCCTCAAAACATCTTATTCTGACTTTAATAATTACGCGGCTCATCCCTTTTCCATTTATTTAAAAAGTATTTTATACACACACACGGTTGATGGTTAAAACAGTACAGTGTATCTTTTCTTCTCCTCATGGAGCTTTGAGTTTTTCCTCTTTGTTTTGAATTAAATAGTCTGAGATTTCCCTTTAGCACAAACCAGCTGAGACACTTCAGTTATTCATCATTTCTTTATTAATGAAGTGGAAGTTAAATGTGTGTGTGTGTGTGTGTGTGTGTGTGTGTGTGTGTGTGTGTGTGTGTGTGTGTGTAATAGCATGTGTGTTAGTGGACCTCCGTTACTGTAAAACTAAAGTAGCAAATTTCATTCACATCTCTTGCACTCAACATGTCTCACACACACTCACACACTCTCAGCACATCTCAGACACTCAGCACATCTCACACACACGTCTTACTCAACACATCTCATGCACAGAAACATCTCACTCTCACTCACATCTAACACACACTTACCACAGCTCACACACATCTTGCACACACTCAGCACATCTCACACACACGTCTCACACACTCAATATAATATAACTCATATACATGTCTCACACCCTTAGCATGTCTCATATGTCTTACACACACACTCAGCATGTCTCAGCTGTTCAGTTGCATTAAAGGGATATCTAGGATGTTTTATTTTTCATAAATCATGTATTTCATGTGTAAATGCATGAACACCCATTTGTTGCTTTGCATGGAAATAACTTGACTTACACATGTAACATGTGTGTGTGTGTGTGTCTTCATTTCAGATTTTGCTCTGTTTTTTCCTGATGATTCATCATCTCACTCAGAATTACAAAGACTCATTTCAGTCACCTAATTAGGAATAGCATCAGGAGGAATATATTAATAATAATAATAATAATAATAATAATAATGGCTATCTGTGAAATCATTGGGTAATGTGTGTATGTGTCTGTGTTTTTGTTCCTGAACAATCTTGAGATTATCTGTGTTTCATTCGTTGTTCATTGATGTTTAATTTTCAGGTTACTGTAGCTCTTCCACTTCTACTTTTTCTTCTTCTTTTCTCTTTATGTGTACAGTATGTGTGTGTGTGTGTGTGTGTGTGTGTGTGTATGGAAACTTGAATACAACATGTTAAAGCAAGTTATTTCCTGCAAATTTTGTTCTGGCACATTCTCCTTTATTTCCCTTTGCTTAGCCGCTAGCCATAAATGCCCGGATCCATGGGTGTGATGTAATAATTTATTTATTTAAGTATTAATGGACTTTACCCCACGTCTGACTGTATTTCACCTGCGCTGACCAGTTATCCAATGTCTTTGTCCTCTTCATTTCCCTTTTGTTCTGTAAATCTGTTTTACTCAAGATGAGGACGAGACTGAATCCACAGAATTCTCCACACTGCACACACACATGGTCCACGACCCGGCCACGCTCGCCAGTCCTGATCTCCTCTCAGATGTCTCAGATATGAAGCAGGACCTTATTAAAATATCTGGCTTCCTATCCAATGAAGTTTCAGAGTCGTCTCTGGTGGATGGATTAAAATACTGTATAGATGAAGAAGAAGAGCCATTTGAGATAGTTGAGAAGGTCAAAGAGGACTTGGAAAAAGTGGGAAAGATTCTTAGTGTTGGAGACACTGGTAAAGACACTGAAAACCCTAAGTTTAGTAATAAAGTGGCAGCAGAAGAGAAAAGCCAAGTCATCGAACCTGTACTTAGAGAGGTGAGAATCACTAGGGCCACTGACTGCAGATCTGCACCCCAAAAGGATGCGTCTGAATTGGTTACACATCTTAGTAAAGACTTGGAGAGCTATCTTCAGGACCTGCCTGTGACTGCTCAACCTGTCCATGAAGAGAATACCATCGAAGAGACTTTCACAGAAGTTGTGCTACCTCGGAAATGTCATCCTCCACGAATTAAAAAACCAGCAAGAAGGAAGCTTAAAGATCGAGAGGTTGTAAGCTGTAGTTCTGACGATGAGCTGGAGAGGATGAGCTCTGAGGAATCACTAGATGGAGACACACTTCTTGGAGACTCTGAGATTGGCGTGCCACCTGTGTCTCCTAAAGTTGTTGAGACACCCATTGGATCCATCAAAGACAGGGTCAAAGCACTTCAGAAGAAAGTGGAAGAGGAGGAAAAGGAGGAGAGTGTCAAAGTTAGAGAGGGGAGACGAGTGACAGCTGTCCAGAGAAAAGATTTTCTGACCATGAGAGAAGCGGAGGAACATCATACTCCAGCTCCTAAATCTCCGAAATCTCCTCGCTCTCAGACTGAGAGAATAGAGCACTCCATGTCTGTGAAGGAGCTAATGAAAGCATTTCAAACTGGACAAGACCCGTCAAAGAGCAAATCGGGACTTTTTGAACATAAAGTGATCACTACAGTTGTGGTTACATCTACAACAGATGTTTCTAAGGAAACTACAAATGGTCAAATATCTGACCTTCCAAGCTCTAAAATTAAACCATCAGTAGAAGAAATTAGGTCTCAGTGGATCACAGAAGAATCATCACAAATCATCCATGACCAATCCATCCATGAGCAGGCATTAAGTACATCAGAGGATCCTAGCATTAGCAGGCTTCATTGTGAGAGCAGTGTAAGAGAAGAACCATGTAAAGCATCAGATAAACACATAATTCAGCATGGCGAGCAAGGAGAAGCTTCAGATATGTCACGTGAGAAAGAGATGTTTTTTAGTGAGGAAAATAAAGAATGCTCTAAGGATCTGGATGAAGAAGAAATACAAGCTAAAGACTCAAGAGTAACTTTGAAGGTGTGGCATGAGGAACCTGAAGAACAGCATAGTCCTACAATACTGCACACCCAAAGACTAAGTTCTAGCCATGAACGGAAAACATCTGAAGAACCTCAAATTAGCCCTGACCGTAGACCTTCTGAAGACTTTAGTGCTGTAATCAAGGAAGAACTCGAGGAGAGTCCAGAGTATCAGCTGTTTATCCAGGCAGCAGGTCCATCCCCAGTCAGCTACAAGTCATACAGGGAGACTCGCATTATACAACACACTGATCAGGAAGAGCACACGGCTGTGGAGCACCATTCATACAAACTAAAGCCAGCAGTCAGATTTGCTCCTTCAGTGGTCCGGAGTGAGAAATTTATTTCAAATATAATTCATGATGAGGAAACAAATGAAAAACTCAACTGGAATGTGCAAGCAGGTGAAGAGTCAACTGAAGTTATGTACAGTAGCAGGGCACTTAAAACTAACTTAGAAGATGAAACTTATGAAAAACAAACCAGAGAAATCAGTCCAGGAAAGATAATTTTAAGTGAGCAAAAGGTTAAAACACTCACAGAGACAGTAGATGAGCCTAAGGAGGAGAGTGCAATGCAACTAGCATACACAGAGAGTGGAAGTCCAACTAAAGGTCCAGTCCAAACAATTCTTAAAGAAACAAAAGAGGCAAAAGAGAATGACCAGCGAGATCAAAACACAGTGCAAGGTTCATTTTTTCATGAGGAGATCAAAGGTCCACTTCATATGGAGATGGAATTTATGCACAAGTCACCCACGGATATCGAAAGCCATGCCCTGACAGAGAAGCAAATCAGTTTTCAGGTTGAAAGCGACCAGTTGAATCAGGATGTAGGGAGCAATACCATTTCCTTAGGAGAAGCTGTAAAATCCTTAGTAGAGTCTGAAGATTATCAGAAAAGTCAGCAAAGGTTAACTGCAGCACCTGGCCTGGACGACCCAAAGCCTGGACCTCAAATAAACTCACCTGAAATTACTCCTGATGAAGAGGATCTCTCTTATTATATGTCTCCTGACTTGGTGCAGGAATCATCAACAGAAATCAAATGTGCAGTCCAATCAGAGCTTAAGGAAACACATTTACATGAGACAGAGCAAGAATTCAAGGATGTGTATATAACTACAGTGGAAAAGAAGACTGTTACAGAAACACAAACCCAAGAGGTGGAAATGGGTTCTACTGTTGAGTCTGATATTTTAGTTCAGGGTCTGGATGACAGATACGAGGCTCCTGTACCTGAGGAATCCAAACAAATTAGAGGACTTTATGAGGGTTCTTCTGAAGTCTGGGACATTCAGAAAATAGTGTATTCAACATCTCACCCTGCCCTCACTGATGACCTACAGTATGTAAGTTGTCCTGGACTTTGCAAATCAGACTCACAGGAAATGACAAGACCTGGTGAGGAGGAATTAGATACTCACATGTCTCCTAACTCAGTGCAGGTATCACCTAAGAGTAGAACTTTAAATGAGACAGAAGACCAGGAGAATGTGTATAAGACCACAGTAGGAAGGGTGTCACTTTCTGAAATCCAAAAACATATCCAGGCAGAGGAGGAAATAGGGGGTTATTTGGGGGACAATAGTCTAGTTCAGGGTCTAGACGAGACCTATCAGAAGAGTGCCCTTACAGACGTTAAACAAGCAAGAGATTTGGATGTTTCCTTTGAGGAAACTGCTGAATCTGAGGAATATCAACAAATTCAGCAAAATTTGTATAGCTACAAGGCGCCTTTGCCTGAGGGATTGAAAAAAATTATAGAACTTTCTGAGAGTTCCTCTGAAGTTCAGGAAATTCAGCAAATGCTGTATTCCACATCTCACTCTGCCTTTGCTGATGACCATGTAACGAGTGATCCTGAACTTGTTTGCAAATCAGACTCACAGGAAATGACAACACCTGGTGAGGAGAACTTCTTTACTCAAAGGTCTCCTGACTCAGTGCGGGTAACACCAAGAGAAATCAAAAGTTTAGTCCAAACTGGGAGAAAGGTTTTACATGAGGCAGAAGAAGACCAGGAGCATGTGTATAAGAGCACATTGGAAAGGGTGTCACTTTCTGAAATCCAAACACAAATCCAGACTAAGGAGGAAATAGGTATTCATATGGGAGCTGATAGTCCACGTCAGGGTTTAGATGAGACCTATCAGGAATATACACTTACAGACGGTAAGCAAAGTAGAGATTTGGATATATCCTCTGAGGAAACTGCTGAGTCTGAAGAATATCAGCAAATTCAGCAAAGGTTGTGCAGCTATGAGGCTCCTGTACCTGAGGAATCCAAAAAAAATATAGAACTTAATAAGAGTTCCTCTGAAGTTCAGGAAATTCAGCAAATGCTGTATTCCACATCTCGGCCTGCCCCTGCTGATGACCATGTAACAAGTGATCCTGAACTTGTTTGCAAATCAGACTCACAGGAAATGACAACACATGGTGAGGAGGACCTTTTAACTCACAGGCCTCCTGACTCAGTGCTGGTATCATCCAGAAAAATCAAAAGTCCAGTCCAAACTGGGAGAAGAGTTTTACATGAGACAGAAGAAGAAAACCAGGAGCATGTGTATAAGACCACAGTGGAAAGGGTGTCACTTTCTGAAATCCAAATCCAAAAAGAGGAGGAAATAGGTGTTCATGCGGAAGATGATAGTCCATGTCAGGGTTTGGATGAGACCTATCAGGAAGATGCACTTACAGATGCTAAGCAAACTAGAGATTTGGATATATCCTCTGAGGAATCTGCTGAGTCTGAAGAATGTCGGCAAATTCAGCAAAGGTTGTACAGCTACGAGGCTCCTGTACCTGAGGAATCCCCCCAAAAAATTGAACTTTATAGGAGTTCCTCTGAAGTTCAGGAAATTCAGCAAATGCTGTATTCCACATCTCGCCCTGCCCTTACTGATGACCATGTAACAAGTGATCCTGAACTTGTTTGCAAATCAGACTCACAGGAAATGACAACAACTGGTGAGGAGGACTTCTTTACTCATGGGCCTCCTGACTCAGTGCAGGTAGCATCCAGAGAAATCAAAAGTCCAGTCCAAACTGAGAGAAGAGGGTTACATGAGACAGAAGAAGAACAGGAGCATGTATATAAGACTACAGTTGAAAGGGTGTCACTTTCTGAAATCCAAACACAAATCCAGACAGAGCAGGAAATAGGTGTTCATGCGGAAGATGATAGTCCATGTCAGGGTTTGGATGAGACCTATCAGGAACATGCACTTACAGATGCTAAGCAAACTAGAGATTTGGATATATCCTCTGAGGAAACTGCTGAGTCTAAAGAATATCAGCAAATTCAGCAAAGGTTGTACAGCTATGAGGCTCCTGTACCTGAGGAATCCAAAAAATATATAGAACTTAATAAGAGTTCCTCTGAAGTTCAGGAAATTCAGCAAATGCTGTATTCCACATCTCGGCCTGCCCCTGCTGATGACCATGTAACAGGTGATCCTGAACTTGTTTGCAAATCAGACTCACAGGAAATGACAACACATGGTGAGGAGGACCTTTTAACTCACAGGCCTCCTGACTCAGTGCTGGTATCATCCAGAGAAATCAAAAGTCCAGTCCAAACTGGGAGAAGAGTTTTACATGAGACAGAAGAAGAAAACCAGGAGCATGTGTATAAAACCACAGTGGAAAGGATGTCACTTTCTGAAATCCAAACCCAAATCCAAAAAGAGGAGGAAATAGGTGTTCATGCGGAAGATGATAGTCCATGTCAGGGTTTGGATGAGACCTATCAGGAACATGCACTTACAGATGCTAAGCAAACTAGAGATTTGGATATATCCTCTGAGGAATCTGCTGAGTCTGAAAAATATCAGAAACTTCAGCAAAGGTTGTACAGCTATGAGGCTCCAGTACCTGAGGAATCCAAGCTTAATATAGACCTTTCTAAGTGTTCCTCTGAAGTTCAGGAAATTCAGCAAATGCTGTATTCCACATCCCGCCCTGCCCTTACTGATGACCATGTAACAAGTGATCCTGAACTTGTTTGCAAATCAGACTCACAGGAAATGACAACAACTGGTGAGGAGGACTTCTTTACTCATGGGCCTCCTGACTCAGTGCAGGTAGCATCCAGAGAAATCAAAAGTCCAGTCCAAACTGAGAGAAGAGGGTTACATGAAACAGAAGAAGAACAGGAGCATGTATATAAGACCACAGTTGAAAGGGTGTCACTTTCTGAAATCCAAACACAAATCCAGACAGAGCAGGAAATAGGTGTTCATGCGGAAGATGATAGTCCATGTCAGGGTTTGGATGAGACCTATCAGGAACATGCACTTACAGATGCTAAGCAAACTAGAGATTTGGATATATCCTCTGAGGAAACTGCTGAGTCTGAAGAATATCAGCAAATTCAGCAAAGGTTGTACAGCTATGAGGCTCCTGTACCTGAGGAATCCAAAAAAAATATAGAACTTAATAAGAGTTCCTCTGAAGTTCAGGAAATTCAGCAAATGCTGTATTCCACATCTCGGCCTGCCCCTGCTGATGACCATGTAACAAGTGATCCTGAACTTGTTTGCCAATTAGACTCACAGGAAATGACAACACATGGTGAGGAGGACCTTTTAACTCACAGGCCTCCTGACTCAGTGCTGGTATCATCCAGAGAAATCAAAAGTCCAGTCCAAACTGGGAGAAGAGTTTTACATGAGACAGAAGAAGAAAACCAGGAGCATGTGTATAAGACCACAGTGGAAAGGGTGTCACTTTCTGAAATCCAAACCCAAATCCAAAAAGAGGAGGAAATAGGTGTTCATGCGGAAGATGATAGTCCATGTCAGGGTTTGGATGAGACCTATCAGGAACATGCACTTACAGATGCTAAGCAAACTAGAGATTTGGATATATCCTCTGAGGAAACTGCTGAGTCTGAAGAATATCAGCAAATTCAGCAAAGGTTGTACAGCTACGAGGCTCCTGTACCTGAAGAATCAAAAAAATATATAGAACTTCATAAGAGTTCCTCTAAAGTTCAGGAAATTCAGCAAATGCTGTTCTCTACATCTCGGCCTACACTCACAGATGACCATGTAACGAGTGATCCTGAACTTGTTTGCGAATCAGACTCACAGGAAATGACAACACCTGGTGAGGAGGACTTCTTTACTCAAAGGTCTCCTAACTCAGTGCAGGTATCACCAGAAGAAATTAAAAGTCCAGTCCAAACTGGGAGAAGAGTTTTACATGGGACAGAAGAAAACCAGGAGTATGTGTATAAGACTACAATGGAAAGGGTGTCACTTTCTGAAATCCAAACACAAATCCAGAAAGAGGAGGAAATAGGTGTTCATGCGGAAGATGATAGTCCATGTCAGGGTTTGGATGAGACCTATCAGGGAGATGTACTCAGAGATGCTAAGCAAACTAGAGGTTTGGATATATCCTCTGAGGAATCTGCTGAGTCTGAAGAATATCAGCAAATTCAGCACAGGTTGTACAGCTATGAGGCTCCTGTACCTGAGGAATCCAAAAAAAATATAGAACTTTATAAGAGTTCCTCTGAAGTTCAGGAAATTCAGCAAATGCTGTATTCTACATCTCGGCCTACACTCACAGATGACCATGTAACGAGTGATCCTGAACTTGTTTGCAAATCAGACTCACAGGAAATGACAACACCTGGTGAGGAGGACTTCTTTACTCAAAGGTCTCCTGACTCAGTGCAGGTATCACCAAGAGAAATCAAAAGTCCAGTCCGAACTGGGAGAAAGGTTTTACATGAGACAGAAGAAGACCAGGAGCATGTGTATAAAACTACAGTGGAAAGTGTGTCACTTTCTGAAACCCAAACACAAATTCAGAAAGAGGAGGAAATAGGTGTTTATGCAAAAGATGATAGTCCATGTCAGGGTTTGGAGGAGACCAATCAGAAACATGCACTTACAGATGCTAAGCAAACTAGAGATTTGGATATATTCTCTAATGAATCTGCTAAGTCTAAAGAATATCAGAAAACTCAGCAAAGGTTGTACAGCTACGAGGCTCCGGTACCAGAGGTATCCAAGCAAATTATAGATATTTCTAAGAGTTCCTCTGAAGTTCAGGAAATTCAGCAAATGGTATATTCATCATCTTGCCCTGCCCCCGCTGATGACCATGTAACAAGTGATCCTGAACTTGTATGCAAATTAGACTCACAGGAAATGACAACACATGGTAAGGAGGACTTCTTTACTCAAAGGTCTCCTGACTCAGTGCAGGTATCACCAAGAGAAATCAAAAGTCCAGTCCAAACAGGGAGAAGAGTTTTACATGAGACAGAAGAAGACCAGGAGCATGTGTATAAAACCACAGTGGAAAGAATGTCACTTTCTGAAATCCAAACACAAATCCAGAAAGAGGAGGAAATAGGTGTTCATGGAGAAGATAATAGTCCATGTCAGGGTTTGGATGAGACCTATCAAGAAGATGCACTTACAGATGCTAAGCAAACTAGAGATTTGGAGATATTCACTAAGGAATCTGCTGAGTCTGAAGAATATCAGCAAATTCAGCAAAGGTTGTACAGCTCTGAGCCTCCAGTACCTAAGGAATCCAAGCAAATTATAGAACTTTCTAAGAGTTCCTCTGAAGTTCAGGAAATTCAGCAAATAGTGTGTTCAACATTTCGCCCTGCCCTCGCTGATGACCATGTAACAAGTGATCCTGAACTTGTATGCAAATCAGACTCACAGGAAATGACAAAACATGGTGAGGAGGACTTCTTTACTCAAAGGTCTCCTGACTCAATGCAGGTATCACCAAGAGAAATTAAAAGTCCAGTCCAAACTGGGAGAAAAGTTTTACATAAGACAGAAGAAGAACAGAAGCATGTGTATAAAACCACAGTGGAAATGGTGTCACTTTCTGAAATCCAAACACAAATCCAGACTGAGGAGGAAATAGGTATTCATGTGGGAGACGATAATCCATGTCAAGGTTTAGATGAGACCTATGAGGAATATACACTTACAAATGCTAAGCAAACTGAAGGTTTGGATATATCCTCTGAGGAAACTCCTGAGTTTGAAGAATATCAGAAAATTCAGCAAAGGCTGTACAGCTATGAGGCTCCTCTATCTGATGACTGTAAAGAAATTAATGAAATTTCTGAGATTTCTTCTGAAGTTCAGGAAATGCAGCAGATTCTCAATTCTAGATCCTCTACATCTTCTCCGGAGGTTCTTGATGACCTTCAGTATGTAAAAAATTATCCTGAACATGTTCACAAATCAGACCTAGAGAAAATAACACTAGGTAAAAAGGACTTTTCTACTCACAGGTCCAACGAATCAGTGCACGTATCATCCGGTAAAATCAAAAGTCCAGTGGAAGAAGAGAGAATAGGTTTACAAGAGACAGAGGAATATGAACAGAAAGGGTATAAGACTGCAATGGAAATGTTTTCACCTACAAAAATCCAAACACAAATCCAAATAGAAGAGGAAATAGGTGTTCATGTGGGAGATGATTATCCAGTTCAAGATCTTGATGGGACCTATCAAGTTTACGCACACAAAGAAACAAAACAAACAACAGATATTTTGTGTGAGGAAACTGCTGAGTTTGAAGAATATCATGAAATTCATCAAAGGTCGTATAGTGTTGTTAAACTTTGCGACCTGCAGCCTGTAACAACAAGTGCCTTCCAGGGAGACCCCAAGGCGACTAAATCTGGTCAAACTGATCTCTCTCCTCTTGACTCAATGCAGGAATCATCAACAGAAATTAAGAGCCTAGTCCAATCAGAGCTTGAGAAAACACATTGCCAAGAATCAGAAATGGAAGACCAGCATGGGTTTATGACTACTGTTGAAAAACCTTCAAAATGTCCAGAGCTAACAGGGCAGGAAGTAAATGTTGAGGTTGAAGATGATTGTTTATTGGAACTGCATGCCAGCTACAGAGTTGCAACAGTTAAAGAAACTGCAACATGTGAAAGGCTTCAGGAAATTCAGCAAACTTTGTCTAGACCATACAATTTAGAAGACCTCCAGTCTGTAATAATGAGTGACTCTAAAAGTTTATGCCACGGAGATTCATTAGAGACTACACCTATTATGGAAGATTTGTCTTCTAAAAAGTCTCCTGATTCCATTGAGCCAAGTCCAACCAAGGACTTTCCATGTCCTGACTCTTTAGAAACAAGTCCCATAGCCCAGAGACCAGACACCAAAAGCCCAGAGCTATTTTATCAAATCAGCAATGACTTGCAAAACAATCAGCCAGAAATCAGCCTGACAGAAAACATACAGCTAGAAGTTAGTAATAAAATGATAGTTCAAGAAGAAGGTGAGATTCCTGACTCACAGTGCCTTTCAACACTCTCAAAGCCATCTTCACTGAATGAAGAAAACCTCCAAAGCAGTGGTCCAGTACAAAGACAGGCCACACCAAATGAAGAGGTTCTATATACAAGTAGGGAAATTGAAAAAATCCATGAAAGTAAGGATCCTGAAATGGAGGCATTTGATTCAGCCAGTTCTGTAGAGCTCACAGGGGAGAATGTAATGACCAAAGCAATGTTAATCCAAAGTGAGGATAATTTAGCCTTATCTTCTGAAACTCCTGACACAAAGGAGCCATCAGTGCCTTTTCAGCAATCTCAAGAGGAAAATGATGAGGAAGATCATGAGATCAATGAAATGAAAAAGCAATTTACTCCTGAGGAAAAGATGTTTAAGATGGCAGCAAAAATCAGGGTCTTTGATGAGATTGAAAAGGAAACCAAAACGAGAAAGGTCCGATTTGATTTTTCCACTTCATCCCAGGATAGAGATTATGAGGTTAGGGAAAATGAAGATCTTCAGTCCTGTGATGAAAGTCCATTAGATTACGAAGAGGACGACAGAAAGCAGGAGTGTGGACCCGAGTCCATATGTACATCACTAACTGAAGTACCACAAGAGGAACCTGAACAAATCCTAAGTGAAAGTCAGATCTTAGCGTTGCCTTCAAACCATGAATATGGAGCTTCAAACATTGGTGAGCTGAAGATGGAATCATTACCTATGCAAATTTACATTGATAAAAAGGAGCTGAGTCATGAAGACTTTTCTCCTGAGTGCCTTATCAAAGAAAACAATGTTGACACGATGGTGGCATTGCCTGAAGATTCAGCTGCTATGTTAGTGAGTAATGCTGATATTGAGCGTCACAGGGTCGATGAGAAAACTGGAGAAATCCCCTGGCCCCAGTGTCCTGTATATGATGGAAAAGCTATGGAAGAACAACCACACCCATATGGTTATGAAGAGATTCATGGAGAAAAATCGCAAAGCATTTCAGAAAAGTTTCAGGGAGATTTAGTTCCTTGGAGTGTAGATGTGAAGGATGATGAACGGCATATCTCAGACACTCGGTCTCCGCAGTCTACACCTGAAATGCCTCCTGCTCAGACTGAAAATGGACAGCCGAACCCTTTCCTGTTCCAGGAGGGGAAACTCTTTGAAATGACAAGGGGTGGTGCTATTGATATGAGCAGAAGGAGCATGGAGGAAGACCTGGATGCTTTTGTCTTTTTCCCAATAAGTGAGGATCCTGCTGAGGATGGGGCTTGCGAGCAAGTCAGTCAAAGTGCAACAGAATTTAGCACCTCACTGGAAACTTCATTAGACATAAAAAGTGTTGATTTACCTCAAGATGTTTTTGATCCATCAGATGAGACCAGAGATTCAGAAAGCCACAGTGACTCAGAGAGCCCAAAAGAAGAAAAATATCTGGAATTTGATTCATCAATAGCAGACATTGATACCGCCACGTCTACAGTGACCCGATCTATCTACTCCGAGCAAGATATGGAGTCGTCTGATTCATCAGCAGAGGAAGATCAGCAGTCAGTTGTTGAAATGCCGACACCTACTCAAGATGATTTTATGATCCCTAGTGGAGAGACATTACAGATACCATCACACTGGTCTCCCAGCTCATCTAGTGATAATGTCGCAGAACCTGAAAGCAGGAAACCAAAATCAAGGATTCCAGTCAAAGTGACCAGCTTTGACAACAATTTGGGCAAAGGTGAGTCTACTGAGCAAAACCAAAGGCCCAAATCAGAAACAGATATCTATTTCTCTGACCTCATCAGTGGAATCCATTCTTCGTCAGTGAAACCCAAGACACCAGTATCTAAAATACCAGTGTCTGTAGAACATGCATTATCAGGTACACTTCATTCAGGTCAAACTAATGAAGATGGTGGTAATGAAATGTATTCAGATGACAAGGACAGTCCCCAAACTGTCTTTGATGGAGATAGCAGGTCCAAACCCTTCCAAACCCGGTCTGTAGGAGAGGACATATTTGAAACCAGACCAAACTGGGAGGATTGTGTAGAGACACAGATGCAGCGACTCTCAGGCAGCAGTAGTCCAGATCAGAGTAAAGGTACCTTCATGGTTTATGACTCCTTCTTTCCTACCCTTAAAAATGAACCCTTATTCCTGCACTCACTTTCTGTTTGTACCTGTCCTGTCCTGTCCTGGTTATCATCTGTGCTCTTGTGTCTGTTTGTAAAGGGTTTCATGTGTGTGTGTGTGTTCTGTCCTGTCTATTTGTTCTTCTTAGTTAATACACATTTTCATATAAATGTTCAAATCTCAAGATTGACTAATGTAAGAGTATTTAGACCATTTTATAATTTTTCTTTTACATTGTGATCACTTTAGCATGAACTGCTATCATTTGAACATTTTTCCTTCATTTTCTTTTAAATCACATTTTGTGAAATAACGAGTTTTTATGTATTTATTATACTTTAAACTTTTAGAATGTGATATAAGTAATTATAAAGCATACCCTTTTATTTTAATTTATAGTCGTATATCTGATAATAAAAAAGTTAATGCGTGTTGTTCACAGTGGACTGGAGTGATGATGCTGATCGTAAAGAGGAGATTTTGTCCATCATTGCTGATCTTCTGGGGTTTAGCTGGACAGGTGAGTTAGTAGTAGCATATGTCATCATGGTGCAGGAAAGGATGAAAGTAAAAGATAAGCAATCCTGACCAGCTGAGACATGTTTCCTGTCTGGGCTCTCTAATTTCTGAAGTTTTCTACTCTTTATTCACTATTAAATTTTAACTTGTTCTAGTGTAATCTGATTAATACGAAATGTTCTAAAGCTCAGTCTGTGGCTTTGTAATCATGTATAGAGTTAGCTAAAGAGCTTGAGTTCAATGAGAATGAAGTTCAGCATGTCCGAGTGGAGAACCCGAACTCACTGCAGGAACAGAGTAGCGCTCTTCTTCAGCGCTGGATCGAGCGCGAGGGCAAACACGCCACAGGTCAGTCCTTCATTCTCTAGTGTTAATAACACTCCTGTAGTGTACGCTATTAATACTGCGTGTGTATGTGTGTCTCCAGAGGACTGTCTTCTAAACAAACTGACCAAAATAAACCGCATGGACATTGTCCACCTTATCAAAACACAGCTTAACAAAACAATGCAGGAACAAACGTCCAGAACTTACTCAGAGATTGAGAGGACACTGGACCACAGTGAAGGTAAAGTACAGACACATACTCACACACACGCTGAACAGTAGAGACATTTTGGATGATACCCTCTGTGTTATTTTTATACTTTCTTAGTAAATATAAGAATATCAAGAATGAATTCATCAGAGGGACAACCCATGTTAGATGTTTTGGAGATAAAGTCAGAGAGGCCAAATTGAGGTTTGGACATGTTCAGAGGAGAGATGGTGAATATATCGGTAGAAGGATGCTGAGGTTTGAACTGCCAGGCAGGAGGTCTAGAGGAAGACCAAAGAGGAGATTTATGAATGCAGTGAGAGAGGACATGAAGTTAGTTGGTGTGAGAGAAGAGGATGCAGAGGATAGGGTTAGATGAAGGCAGATGATTCGCTGTGGCGACCCCTGAAAGGGAACAGCCCAAAGACAAAGAAGAAGATTAGTAAATATTAGAATTTGACCTGGTAATGGAGCTCTCCCCTCTGAAGTAGTTACATATATTACAATGAACAGTACAAACGTGTGTGTGTGTGTGTGTGTGTGTGCGCGCAGCTCTGTCCTCAGTGCAGGAGGTCAGTCCACGGATGGTGAGGAGAGCGGATGTGTCCCAGAAGCCCCCAGCTGCAGTATCAGAGGAGGACCTATCGATGGCATCACTGCTTGACATTCCATCCTGGGCGGAGCCTGTAGGGCACACCCACTCCGGGAGTATCCATGGAGACATGCTAGAGGAGCTGGAGGTCACACAGTAAGTCGATTTTATTTAAAATATATTATTATTATATAAATTATTATTAAATCCCACACTTTGTCTTACTGTTACTGATCACCCATCTGTTTCCATTGTATAACTGCAATTAACGTTGGTGTATGTTATAGAGATGAGTGGGCGTGTCAGGAGGGTGCACCCAACTCCACACACTTGGCTCCACAAGCACCGGTAAGTAAGGGTGTGTGTGTGTGTGTGGATTAGTGTTTTAAGTTCAGTGTGTTTAAATCGCTGATCTTTCTGTAAGATAAGATTGGTAGTGTTGTCAAAGTGTGCGGGACTTAGTGAGGTTGAGACTGAGACATGTGTTTTAGTAAATAATGCTAAGGGGTGTGCTTAGTGGGTTGAAGCTGAGGGATGTGTTCAATCGGCAGGATTGAAATGTGTGTTTAATTCAATTCAATTCAATTTTATTTGTATAGCGCTTTTAGCAATTTTCATTGCCGCAAAGCAGCTTTACACAGTCAAAAGAATTATTTAAGTTTGTATGAAATGTGAATTTGTATGAATCAAAATGGTCAGTTTGTCCCTGGTGAGCAAGCCGAGGGCGACAGTGGCAAGGAAAAACTCCCTGAGATGGTAATAGGAAGAAACCTTGAGAGGAACCAGACTCAACAGGGAACCCATCCTCATCTGGGTGAAACAGAAAGCAGTAAATGATCTGCATTTATACAGTGTGTAAAATGTTTAATGAGTGGGGCTGGGGTGTGTTCCATGGGCAGGGCTGACGTGTGTGTTTAGTAGGTGGGCTGAGGTGTTTATGTGATCGGGGCTGGTACCATGTGTTCAGTAGGTGGGGCTGAGATGTGTGTTTAGTAGATATGGCTAACAAATGAATCATTCCGTTAAATAAAGTAGCTGCTAGTTTGTACCATCTCTCCTAGCGAGGCAGCTTAATGCTATGGGGTTACCATGGTTACCACCAGCTGACAGGGTGATGGTGCAGCGGATTATTCAAGTGGCTGTAATTCTAGAAGAACTGCATTTTACCATCAGCCTGTTTAACACTGCACTTGGGTTTCTGTTTTTCTTCATCACTTGCACTCATGGTCGTTTTCAGATACGTTACTTTAAACAGCAGCATGCGAATGTACATGACTGCCCAATGTTCATATCCTACCGGTGACTTTCAGTTGATCTCCCTTCTCCACTTTCATCATCTGATTTATTTTAAACATTTTTGTTGCATTTCATCATCCAGCTCTCAGGTGCAGGTCAGAATGCAGATCAGGCTTTGACTGAACCTGAAGAACACAATATCCTGAGTATCTTACCTGCAGCAAAATCTCCAAAGCCATACATCTTCAGCTTCAGTCAGTCCTCCATTGACAAGTTTTCACATGAGCTTTCATCAGTTTTGCACTCAAACCAAGCTCAGTTTTCAACAAACATGTCACATGAACATGCTGAGGAACTTCTGGGATTTCCACCCGATGATCTTTCTCCTGTGTATGAGAAAAGTGACATGGAAGAAAGTGAGAAGTCCTCCTCAGAGTTTCTACAGTCTCGTCTCTCTGGCTCTGATTCCTACAGAGTCCTGCAGCACACTGAGGGTGATCAGGGACCTGGAGAGGAACTCACTTCTTCAGTGGACGAAATGATGAAGAGTTCTGCTCCAGAGGATTGTAAACAGAAAACCCCAGACCTAATTAGGACACCGTCTGAGTCTGATTTCATTTTTGTAAATCCTGAATCTGATCAACTTTCAGCTGAAGAACATGCTGAGCTGAAGTCAGCATGTGATTATGAAGGTAACATGGAGAAACAGCAACCATCAGAAGGTTGGAATGAAGTGCCTCAAATATTTGAAGCAGAGGTGAAGGCTGTTAGTTCAGAGATATCTACTCTGATGACACCACATGTCCAAGATGATACAGCTCATGAACAATCTATAGACCAGAGACATCAAGAGGATCAACAACTTTCTCCAAAAGAACAAAAACATGATCAAGAAACCCACAGCACCTACACTGAAGATGCTGAAATGCAGCAAGACTGTTTCATTTTGAAAGACAGCATTGTTCAGCAAGACATTTCCCCATTTTCTCACTCAGATGTTTCTCCACAAACACCAGACACGGTCCGAGTCACACAGCAATTTGAGTTTGGTGAAACTCTTTGGGGACCAGAAAGAACCTCTGACCATAAATCATATCAGTTTTCGATCAAGGCTCCTGAGGCACCAACATCACACAGCTCAAAACGTCCACATTCAGAATCTTTACTGTCTGATAATCAAACTAAATTTTTAGAGGCAGCTTCATTCAGTCACAGCTTCTCAGAATTTGACCAGACCACTGTACGCTCTTTAAGCACTGATGAAGCTCTTGCATTACTTCAAAAACTTGTTCCTACAGAAAATCTATTAACATCTGAATGTGTCAACTTGGGAATTACCAAGTCAAGAACATCTGAAGGTGATGATACAACACTGCAAAACCTTTCCAAAGCTGAGGAGCCTGAAATCATAAAAATTCAGAAAGGACAAGAGAATTTCCAGTCTGTCCTCCACCTACCTGAAGAACAGATGTTCTTCACAAAATCAAGCTACTCAGAATTAGCACTAGAACAAAATGTAGCCTGGGCAACATCCATTAGCATGAAGACCCAACAAAATGGCACTAAAAGTCCTATTACTTCTCAGAGCGGGGAAGAGGAGAACCAAGATTCTCTCCAGGACAGCATAAAGGCACCATTCATCCAAGAAGCTTTAAAAAAGTCAGAAGATAAACATAAAATGTGTTCTTCTGAAGAAGCTCCTCGTAATGAGGATGTTACGGATGATGATTATAATGATGATGATAATCTGAGGAGGGTAAGATCAGAGCATGGTCCTTCTCTCCATTTTTTATCCCCAGCTTCACCTTTTGCTCCTCATAGTTCCTGGCACAAGGATGACATTTCAGTTTCTGTAATTAGATGAATCAGCAGAATTTCTAACATCATGAGGTCCGCACTCAAAAACCTGCTTCATAAATAATGTTGCATAACTAAAACTAATGCTCCCTAATTTTGGAGTTGTATGACCTTTAGAACCTGACACTACTGCATGATTAGTTTGTTTTTGTTTGCTGTCTAAAATTATCTGGAGAAGATAGAAGTTTCTGAAACTGGTTTGGTGTAAAGTATCTCCAGATGAACTGATGACTCCTGCACTGATGGTTTATGATTGTGTTATTTGCATGGATGTCCTGTTTGATGCTCTTGCATGTTCTCCTGATAGGCTGAGGTTCTGCTTTACTCATGTTCTTCAGTCACATCCATCTACATCATAAAAATTCTTCCAAAAAATCCATTTCCATTTAGATTGCAGAAACATTTTTAATTGGATAAAAATCACTTTTGATTTCATTTCTATTATATTTATTTATTTAAATTGGATAATGTTCTTTATTTTAGTTAAGTAACGATAATTTTAATGAGCTGATCTTTGTTTATTTTGATGAGGTACGATTCTCTACTTAATGATGGTTGAGAGACATTTAGGCATGCTTGGAGGTTGAGATTAGTCCTTAGGATCATAAAAATTTGTTTTGATCAGACTGGAGGTGACTGAACAGCTGTTTAATTTTTGTTACTGATCATGAAGTGTTTGATTTTCGTTGGGAACCTCATTGAGTTTTGATGATGATGAGGAGGAGGATGATGAGGATCTTTCTTGAAAATCATGCTTTGTGTTAAACATGCAAGTTGATCTTTTTCACCTGAGCACTCTGTTTTTTTATTTACTTCTTATGTTTGTTAGCAGGTTCATGTGGAAGCTGCTGTTCCTCTGCAGACTGAGCCTAAGGAACTGTACATGGATGAACGGGAAATCCTTCACACTACACAGGTACCTGCTAATTTAGACCTCCTTACCCTAAAAAACTACCTAAAAATCTAACCCTGCACTACTGTACAATCCTTAACCCTAACCAATTGCCCAATCCCTTATCCTACACCACTACCCCTAATTTCCCAACGTACACTGTTCCCCAAACCAAAAGCCCCTTACTCCTACCCCTAACCCCCAACCTTACATCACTACCCCAATCTCCAACCCAAAACTCCCCTTTATAAATATACCTTATTAATCCCGTGAGGGAAATTATTGTATTAAAGCAGTGGCAGGTTACACAAAAAGTAGTAAGGTGGAGAAACAAAAGAATGTAATTGTAACATTTATAAATTTATACAGTATTGCATATGCTATATATATATAAAAAAAACTCTGCAAACTGGCAATTCAAAATAAGAAAAGAGATGAAATGTGCAAATTGTTAGTGTGTGTAAAATGACTGTAAAGTGACAGTGAATAAGGGGATATGTATACTGTATACAGTGAGGTTTTTAAGTATTTGATCCCCCTGTGATTTTGCAAGTTCTTTTACTTGGAGAGGTCTACAATTTTCAGCATAGGTGCATTTCCACTGTAAATTGAATCTAAAAAGAAAAATACGAAAATTACATTCAGTCCAGGCCCGTCTGAAGTTTGCCAGGGACCATCTGTATGATCCAGAGGAGTCATGGGGGAAAGTCCTGTGGTCAGATGAGACCAAAGTAGAACTTTTTGTCTTAACTCCATTCGCCGTGTTTGGAAAAGGAAGAATGATGAGTATCTGCCCAATAATACCATGTGAAGCATGGGGCTGGAAGCATCATGTTCTGGGGGTGTTTTTCTGCACAGTCGGACAGGACGACTGCACTGTATTAAGGAGAGGATGAATGGGGCCATGTATTGTGACATATTGGGCAAAAACCTCCTTCCCTTAGTCAGAGCATTAAAGATGGGTCGTGGCTGGGTCTTCTAACGTGACAATGACCCAAAGCACAACCAGGACAACCAAGAAATGGCTCCGTAAGAAGCATATCAATGTTCTGGAGTGGCCTAGCCAGTGTCCAGACCTAAATCCAATAGAAAATCTTTAGAAGGAGCTGAAACTCCATGTTGCTCAGCGACAGCCCCGAAACCTGACAGATGTAGAGAAAATCTGTATGGAGGAGTGGGCCAAAATCACAAAATCAAACCTTGTGATAAACTACAGGAACCGTTTGACCTTTGTAATTTTTAACAAAGGCTTCTGTACCAAATATTAAAATATTTTGACTGAAGTGATCAAATACTTATTTGACACAGAAATTCACAAATAAATTGTTAAAAAAAATCTAACAATGTGATTTCCGGATTTTTCTTTTTAGATTCTGTCACTCACAGTGGAAATGCACCTATGCTGAAAATTGTAGACCCTCCATGATTTCTAAGTTACTTGCAAAGAACTTGCAAAATCACAGGGTGATCAAATACTTATTGACCTCACTATATTTTGGTAGAGGTAAGTGGTTGTACAGTGTAATGGCGAATGGTAGGAATGATTTCCTAAAGTGTTCTTTGTGACAGTGAAGCTTGATCAGCCTGTTAGAGAATGAACTCTGCTGCCTCTGTATGGGATCAAGTAGTGGGATAATGTGGTGGGTGATGTGTGCTACCTGTATAGGTGGGTCAGAGGGCAGTGGTCAGACGGTGTGCATCGACAGAGGACGGAACCAAAGGCCATACCCACTCAAGAGCAGTGAAAAGAACAGTGGTGAAGAGTGATGGTGATGAGACCGAGGTACATGAGATCGTTTACCCCTGTTCTCATTCTGATTGTGTCATGCTCTTTAGACTGATTGGATGATGATCGCTGTTCTGATTGGATAACTTCTTTAGGTGATGTTCACTGAGCAGTGCAAAGCGGCTGTGGTCCGTGAGACGCTCAGTGAGACTGGAAACTATTTTGGAAACACTCACCTGGACACCCACCAGGCCATGGCCCGTGATGTCATCACACAGGTGAACTGCCAGTGTAGAAGCTTTTACCCTTAACATCAGCAGCACACTCACACCGTTTCTGTCTTTTCCAGTGCAAAGATGATGAACCTGAGGTCTCTGAAGCACCGGTCAGTGAAGGGATGGAGGAAGAATGTGTATAGGACACAAGAATGACCTCTGATCTCACCAGGACGATAACCTTCAGCATCAGGTTCATCAGGAATAATGATGAATCTTCACTTTATTTCCTCTTCTATTTCTGCACTAAGAATCTTCAAGCAATCCCAGAATGCACCTCTTTCCCTCTTTCTTTCTTTACTTTCTGTTTTACAGGTCTTCCTTCTTCGATGTTGTTTGTTCACATCCTCTTGGAGCACATGTTCAATTCATCATTTCTTTCTCATGTTGTTAGCTGTGTTTATTTATTTATTTATTTATTGGGCGGATGTAAAAAAATGTTAAAGACATGACAGTGGCGCTCGCTGATGATGTCATCATTAAAAAAGGAACAGAACAAGCAACAACCTAGCCCTTTTGATCTCTAGCTTTTTATGGTTAGCTACTCTAATGACAGCTTCTCGCTGTAATGCTAACCAGCTAGCATATTTATTACCTCATGGATGTTTGCGCTAACTAGCTGTTTGGGACAAACTATCACTGGTTAAAGGCTTATTGAATCACTTGCTAGCTAGTTTTAGTGAACAGGTAGCCCGTGTTTAATTGATTAAATGAGCTTGTTTAATCGGATGCCGACCATGATGTAGCGACACAACGTCCTCACGGAGAAACGTTCAGGATGTTTTTTCATTCTTCCTTTATAAATTAAAGTAAAAATATTGATGTCAAAATTACATTGTAACAATGCTGCGTGCTGTTATTTATAAAAACTCAGCTAATCGAGTTCCTGCGTCTTGCTTGATCACTCAGTACCATCATAATGCTAATCTGTATATAATCACATTAACTACTGCAAGTGAAATTAGCATTAGCATGATTAGCACTAGTCATCTAATAAGAACTTATATTCATGGTATTTAAACTCACCTGTCTGTCTGTCTGCTGTTCATGTCTCACTGTCTGTGTTTGTTGTAGTGTTCCCATGGCTTGTGTACTTCACTCCCTGTCTTAATGCTGATTACGACACAGCCTTGTCCCCTTGACCTTCACTAATCAGAAGTGGACTAGTGGACGTGCAACTGTATTGTAACAGGGCAAAAAGAGTTTGTTTTAAAAATGTAGCAAATATGAAACTGTGTTTGTGACATCATAATGACTTATTTTGTTCACCTAATCTCTAAGCAAGAAGACCAATCAGTGTGTGTGTGAGTGTGTGTGTGTGTGTGACTTTAACCTGCTGCTGTGTTTCACTGTGATTCTCAGTAACACCTGATTTATTAGAATTCTAATATAAATTCTATAAACAGCATGTGTTCTAGTTTATTATAGAGCATTAACCACTCTACAACACCTGTATGTGTGTGTGTGTGTGTGTGTGTGCAGCTAAAATTAAAATGTTTATCAGAGGATTCGTCTGATTGCTGATTCTTTAAACACTTAAAAACTAAATGTCTTTATCTCACAGACAGGTCGGACAGACAGACAGGACTTCCTCCGCATACTGACAGTTGTTTATTTCACAGACAGACAGGCAGATGGGTCTTCCTCTTATGGAAAGACAGACAGAGAGACAGGTCTTTCTCTCGCAAACACACAGGTCTTTATCTTACAGACAGACAGACAGGTCTTCCACTCACAGAGACATATCTCTCACAGACAGACAGGTCTTCCTCTTTCCAGACAACCAGACATACAGGTATTTATTTCTCCCAGTCAGACAGAGACGGTTGTTTATTTCTCATAAACCCACGTGTTCCTCTCCCAGACAGACAGACAGACAGACAGACAGATGTTTATCTCCAGACAGAAGATAGTTGAGTCACATCCGAACTTTATTATAGTTTTATGTAAGTGTTAAAACGCTGACTGTCGTCATGGTGATAAATTAACCTTTCCTAGTTACTCTATAGTGAGGTTTCAGCAGAGCAATAAACCACAATGATAACGACAACAACAATAGTAACAATAACAATAATAATAATAAAACTGATGATCCGCATAGTCGAGCAGTGATGAGGTTTCTACTCGAGGAAGACCGTTTCCTGTTATGATGTCACTGATTACATCATCACCTGAACCCTTACTCCTGCCCCATTTGACAGTTTACCAGAACAACCAATCAGCTTCCAACACACTGTATACCTCATTATAATAAACACAACATGTACACAGTGATGTCATTAACAACGCTGAATAAACAAGAAACAAATACCCCGAATGCACTGCGGGAAGTACACGAAAAGGAAGTCATGTAATGATATAAATAAAAGATCTTAAATAAACAACTTGTAAATGAATAAACATAATTCTGAGCAGAAATTCTGGGGTCCAAGCACTGATCCACAAACACGCCAGGTTGTCAGTTCTGGCCCTTTGGGGGAATTCATTATTATTCACAGGTATTCATTTTTATTCGATAACGGCTACAGAGCCCCGACCCCAATATCACCGAGTCCAGCCAATCAAATATGTCTATTTATTATTACTCACGGAAATTATCTGCAGACGTTAAATACAGCAATGATACCAAACTCTTTTAAAGTGGGTGGAGCCAAATGGTCAAAATTCTGCTCACCAGCGCCATCATCCAGGTGTTGTGTGGATCAGATCGGAGCGGATTTGACACCTCGCCATCCAGCCACATGTCTACTCATTACGATTTTATTCCTTAGTGCGCTCCAAAATGAGAAAAGAAACTAATTACACTAGTTTTCCTAACAACAACAACAACAACAACAACAACAACAAAAGTAATAAAAATAACAATAAGTCTAAAAAATAATCAATTTGCTTGGACCAATAGACATTAAGATTAGATATGAATAAGCATTAGTTAACATGAATATTATTGAGGTCTATTATAATCTGCATGCACAGCTCATGTGCTTTTTATGCTACATTCTGACAGTGTATAGACTTTAATTAATGTACATAGCATTATTAAATAGTGTGTGTGTGTGTGTGTGTGTGTGTGTGTGTGTAATTTTGGATTTGTCTATGGGACAAATTTGTAATTTGTTTAACAATCACATTACATATGAACATTACCACAACAACACACACACACACACACACACACACACACACACACAAATGTATGTTTATGCCATTATAAGCAAAACCTAACATTAAAAAACTCCCTTTCATCTTTAACAATGTGTGTAAGAGAGAGAGAGACAGACAGATAGATAAGTGAGAGAGAGAGAGAGAGAGAGAGAGAGAGAGATTGTTGCTGTGATGAATTTAAAATCTTGTCCACGTGCAGTGATATGTTAATGAGTGGGAGGAGCTTGCGGTGGGTTGATGCACTCGGCGTGGTCTCCAGCTGGTCATACATGGGCAGGTCCAGTTTAGCTGCAAAAACACAGGGACACAATGTTTATTAATTCTATGTACAGGGTACACACTGTCAGAATGTAGCATACAAATACATTAGCTGTGCATAGACCAAATTATAATATTTATATTAACTCATACTTATAAGTATAAGGGAGTTTTCTGTTATTAATGAGCAGTTATTAGTTATTGGCGAATGGTTACTTGATTGATTATTAACAGAGGTGAGTTATGGGTACGTGGCACTGGGAGCTCCGGAGCGGTGGTAGTGGATGTTCTGCCACTTCCCGTCTCGGCGGTGCCACACCCGTGTCTCCTCTGACTGAGCAGTCCGCGGGCGTCCGGAGTCTAAGTACTGCGTGAGGCGGATGTAGGCGATGCACGCTGCGTCCTCGCCGATCAGGTGAACGTGAGGGTTTAACAGGATGGTGTGCACCGGCTTAGTGCCCTTTGACAGAGCTAATACACACACACACACACACACACACGAAAAGGAGATTCATGGATGCATAAATTGAAATATAGACCTCTGAACCTATTAAAATATAAATTAAAATAACCTATTATTATGTTTTGCAAATTAGTGATGATGAAGCGGGTCAGTACCGTGCTCAAAGTAGAACCGGTGGAAATCGTGTCCTTCTACCAGATTCCCCAAAGCCTCAGGCTCAAACGACGTTAGACCAGGATCACACATCTTACTACACACACACACACACACTCAATATGACTTTACGCATCAGCTGTAAGTCTGTGCTCTAACCAGTTCCACTTCAACACACCAATTTTGGAAAAATAATTGTTTGTCTGTGCGTGTGCATTCTCACTCACGAATAAGTTTCAAAATCTCCATTGTTGATGGACTCAATCAGCTGCTCAGTAACTTTAATGATCTCCTGCTTTCGGGCTGAAAAACACACACACATATACAGATTATCTTTTTATTTGATTATTTTTTATTAACCATACGATGCACAACACTTTTAAAGAAAAGCTTTTAATAAAAAAATATATATTATTCACCTTTACTGAGAACTTGACAAGCTAAGGGGCAGAAACACACCTGTAATTATTATATACACACACACTTATACACCCACTCTTACACTTATGCACACACACACACACACACACATTTACACTTAAACACTGGGATGGCGGGCTGAAAGCCGACACATTGCATTCTGTAACAGCTGCTTGTGTGTCCAAAACACAAGGCACATTAAGCACCATGGTGCCTAAACGCTGCACCGCCGGATTCACATTACCAGCTTTAAAACTAGCTATACAGTAAGACCAGCTATACAAGAAGGAAGCGAGTGCCACACTGCTGAATGTTCCCAAAAGCAAAGTAAACTGAACCAGTGTCTGATGTTTTCAGTCTCTGAGTACTCAGATTTACAGAACTGGGAAAAGGCACACCGGAGGAGATCTCTTCCAGGTTGGTCACCTACTCCAGCTTGGCCACCCACTACTGGGCCTGTCGACCAACCCAGACCGCCTGCTGCTCCTTACCCTCTGCATGTGACTACATCTTTCTCTGCACGGATAAGCTCCATATTTCTTTACCAACACTGGAATGCGCCAGGAATGTGCAGGTTACCACACTTCACTGCAGCCCTAAAAAGAAAAACCAGCACACCTGCCAATGTATGAACGACCCACAGAGCCCATGGTTACCAATTCATAGTCGACAAAACATATGTCTTTATGGGGGTTCTGGGCCAGCAGCCTAACCTTATTTTTATATTATTTCCCACCCAATGTACTAAAATGATACAAATTTGCCATTCTATTAGTTAATTAACAGCGTGTTTTCTCCTGAGATGGTTAAGGATGACCTTCCACTACAGATTCTCACAATCTTCTACAGGGGAACTATCACGAGCATCCTGAGCAGCTGCATCACTGTCTGGTTTGAGAATTGTGCCATCTTGGACCGCAAGACCTTACAGCAGATAGTGAGGACAGCAAAGAAGATCATCAGGGTCTCTGTTCCCTCTATCAAGGACATCTACACCATATGCTGCATTTGCAAAGCCACCAGTATTGTGGCTTATCAGGTACACCCCTCACACTCACTCTTCACCCTCCTGCTACCTGGAAAAAGGTACCAAAGCATTCGGGCACTCACATCCAGACAGCTACAACAGCTGCCATCCATCTCCTTAACAAGAAAGGACTGGGCTTTGTAGGGACTAGCAGGCCACCTCAAAGGGAGCCGTTGAATGAGGAAGAAACAGTTCACGACATCTAAGCAACTAAGGAAAGAAACAGTTACATGTCTCCAACTCAGATGGTGTAACTCTGCAAAGCAACTTCCTGGCACAAGAGAGAAGCAGTTACACATCCCCACTCAAACAGTGTAACTCAGCTAGCTAGTCCTTTGAATAGGGACGTTTCACAACCCCCTGGCAGTTATTGACCCCCCGGAATGCGTTTCCTGTTTAATTTTTTGGCCCCAGAACAGAAAACATACAAAGCTTTAGAACACGTAGAATGTTAATCAGTTAAAATATACCACTGGAGCAAATATAAATTATATGTATGTGCTCATATAGAACGTGTGATATATTTGTGTTGTGTTCATGTTTATCATAAACTTAAGAAGTGTAATCAACCTGTATAACCCTTGCTATAGATAACGGTATGAATGGGTATGCAAGGCATGGGATGATTGTTATCAAATGAAAGCTCTCCGTATTCAATGAACATTGATGTGCATGAAATCTCAGTCATATAACCAGACTGATGTTAATACACATTACCTAAATTACTAAAACTCCACTGCGGTGGCCTCCCACATGACAGACCAAACCAGCTGTTCATGTATGCACGAAAAGGAGGAACCATGTGGGCATGGCTATGCCCCAAACCACCTCTGATTGGGACAAACGGAAGGTTAAAAACCCAAAGTCCAAGAGGCTAAAAAGAGATTCGTCATAGGCATCTGAAGGTAACCAGCAAGTTTGACCACTTCGTCGCAGCTTGCCTTTGCGGGCGTCATTCACTCTTTAAGAACCTGCAGCGAAGAAGCCCTCAAAAGAACCAGGCAACCAACGCCTCACCAAAGGCTTTTCCCGAAAGACGTCATCTCAACAACCGCGCACCAACCAATCAACAACGTTATGATTCCCTTCGCTGAGGCAAACCAATGGATGAGAACGAAACGTAGCGTAAGTACGAGCTCACGCGAGCAGATATCGTTGTCCTCCGAGTGTGTTACTCCACCCCAACCCAAGTGAGCAGTTCGAAAAGATGCGGCCTGCTGGTGTCACATGGTTCAGTCCTCCCGACTGAGTGGTAGTAGTAGCCTTAATGTGGGAGCCCCCTAGTGACAGGGAGGAATTGGACACAACTAAATTAGGGAGAAAATCAAGAAAAACATTTAAAAAAAAACTGTTGTATTAATCATGTATTTTAAAGTTTAATCATTTGCCCAGATCCTACATTACCTTGCTCAAAATTGGTAAATACCAGATTTTTTATTATAATCTTTGGTTGTGGGATAAAAAGAATTGGTAAAATACATTACATCGTGCTGAATGATGGACGGATAGATGACATTTGGAAATCCAGCAAATATCAAACACAAAACTTAAAAGTTTTTTTTCTTTTTCTTGCAAAAATATTGATATAATCATTTGCTATTTGCACAGGGACTCATCTTTGCTGCTATTCACAAGAAATGTTTACTGTTTTTTATCCATCTATCACACCATTAACTTGGACAACCTCAACTCACTATCTCAGAATATCACTTATTATTGCATTGTGTTATGTTGTCGTGTTTCTGCTGCTGTTTGCACATTTGCATGGGCACTTTGTTGTCTTGTGTTATCTTTTGTATAAGTAATGTCTTTTGTATAGTACTTTAGAATAGTTTTTTCATAACTTATGGTGTATATTTGTCTAAGATTTGTCTCACAACTTATTTGTCAATAGGTTTGTCTTTTTTGGTTATATAATCAGCTAATTAGCTAGTTAGTTATTATCCTAGTTAGCTAGTTAGTTTCTGTTCATTTATGTTACATGTACAGTATTGAAATGGTTACCAAATTGAAATGGTTATTACCGTCACGCTCACCGCCGGGTAAAAACAACAGCGGCCAAAATAAATCAGTTGCATTTTAAAGTAATTCATAAAATGGTCGCCAGATGGCGTAAAGTGACATTTTTACTCATTGCAGTTTTAAAACACAATCTGGTCATAAAAGCATTGTATCGAAGAAATACTATAGTGATGGTAATTTTTACATGAGTACTTTACACAACAAACATAAAAGCGGGAGACAAGGTGGCCCTTAGAAGAGCAAGGGCCAAACTTTCGCCATCAGAGAGGTGAAGCGCACACACGCCCAAAGAATCCACAACCACTTCATAGACAGCGGCGACACACGGCGCATGTGGCAGGGCTTACAAGCCATCACTCACTACAGAACGACATCACCTGCCTGTGACAGTGATGGCTCCCTCCCAAAATTCGCTGAACAACTTCTACGCTCGGTTCGACAGGCAGAACAATGTGGCGGCGAGGAAGACCACCCCATTTTCGAACGACCAGGTGCTGTGTCTCACTACAGCTGAGGTGAGGAAAACTCTACGCAGAGTCAACCAACGTAAAGCTGCTGGACCAGACAACATCCCAGGCAGAGTGCTCAGAGAATGTGCTGAACAGCTGGCAGATGTTCTCACCGACATCTTCAACATCTCTTTGAGCAGCGCCGTCAAAAAAGCATGCTTCAAAGCCACCACCATCGTTCCTGTGCCCAAGAAGTCTACTGTGTCCTGTCTCAATGACTACCGTCCCGTTGCACTTACACCCACCATCATGAAGTGCTTCTAACGGCTCGTCATGAGACACATTAAGACCCTGCTGCCCCCCTCACTGGACCCACTGCAATTTGCGTACCGTCCTAACCGCTTAACAGACGATGCCATCTCCACTACACTCCATCTTGCCATTACACACTTGGACAAGAAGGACACATACGTTCGAATGCTGTACATAGATTTCAGCTCAGCATTCAACACTATCATCCCCCAACAACTGATCGGGAAGCTGAGCCTGTTGGGCCTGAACACCTCTCTCTGCAACTGGATCCTAGACTTTCTGATCGGAAGGCCTCAGTCAGTACGGATCGGGAACTGCACCTCTAGCACCACCACACTGAGCACTGGGGCCCCACAAGGCTGTGTGCTCAGTCCCCTGCTGTTCACGCTGCTGACTCACGACTGTGTAGCAACACACAGTTCGAATCACATCATTAAGTTCGCTGATGACACGACCGTGGTGGGTCTCATTAGCAAGAACGACGAGTCAGCGTACAGAGAGGAAGTGCAGAGGCTAACGGACTGGTGTAACAACAACAACCTGTCTCTGAATGTTGACAAGTCAAAGGAGATGGTTGTTGACTTCAGGAGGACACGAGGCGACTATTCTCCGCTGAGCATCAACGGCTTCTCTGTGAAGATTTCACCAAATTCCTGAGGTCCACCTGGAGAAGGACCTCAACTGGTCCCTCAACACCAGCTCCCTGCACAAGAAAGCCCAACAGCGTCTCTTCTTTTTGAGAAGACTGAGAAAGGCCCAGCTTCCACCACCGAGCCTGACCACCTTCTATAGAGGAACTATCGAGAGCATCCTGAGCGGCTGCATCACTGTCTGGTTTGGGAATTGTGCCATATTGGACCGCAAAACCCTACAGCGGATAGTGAGGACAGCGGAGAAGATCATCGGGGTCTCTCTCCCCTCTATTGAAGACATCTACACCACACGCTGCATCCGCAAAGCCACCAGCATTGTGGCTGATCGGACACACCCCTCTCACACATACTTCACACTCCTGCCATCTGAAAAAAAGTACCGAAGCATTCGGGCCTCACATCCAGACTGTGCAACAGCTTTTTTCCACAAGCCATCCGTCTCCTCAACAAAAAGGGACTGAACTGATAATCACACACACACACACAAACACACACACACACACACACACACACACACACACACACACACACACACAAACATAAACATTATCACTCAGCTCAACTTAACTACATCAAAACATTGAGACTGGACTGACTAATCAACACAAGCGCAGACACACTGACCTTCACCACCAAACTATCGTACACACCAACGTGTAAATGCTTCACTGTTTATCTCTTTTGCACAATATTCATTACTTTTTGCACTAATTCCTCAATTCTTGCTGCTATGTTTACTACCTCAACACCATATTTTATGTTCTGATATGTCGTTGTCACACTGTCACTTTGTTGTTGCTCGTTTGCACATTTGCACGTGCACTTAGTTAGTTAGTTTTAGTTAGTTTTTTGTTAATTTGTGTTGTAATTTATGTTAGGACTATCTGTCTTGTCTCTGCTAACCAGCTAACTAGACCTCTTAGTAATTTATGTTGTAAGTTTATGTTGCATGTAGCACCTTGGTCCTGGAGGAACGTTGTTTCGTTTAACTGTGTACTAACTGTATATGGTTGAAGTGACAATAAAGACTACTTGAACTTGAAAAAATCTGAACCAGAGCTATTGATATTTACTGTACAATAAAGAGTAAAAAAAAACATTGCAGCAGAGCCTTCCCTCCTACAACGGCGCCGTCGAACCCTACGAATTTTTCGCCCAAGTGGAGCTAGCCGCCGACTTCGCGGGAGGGTCCCCAGCGGAAACCGCCATGGATTTAAGATGCTTCGCGCACCGGGGACTACCGCTGCAACGTCCTCAGGCCACACTAAACGAGCGCCAGGGGGGCCCTAAGGGGAAGCCACCTCCCGCAAGTGTCCTTGTTCCCCCAACTGATGGATTCAACTTCCGTTCGGGACGTGTAGGACATCGCGCTGGGATCTATGTGAACTGTGTCCTGGACGGCGCGTTACTATGGGCGAATGCTGGTCCTGGATGAGGCTAGCGCGAGCAAACCAGGGCGACCGATGACTCCCCCATCGACAGCGGGAGAAGAGCTGTCACGAGGGAGCGTCCTGGAGCACTGCCTCTGCATTATCATCAGCTGTGTGCCTGCATGCCAGCGTGGCAGTGCCCCTGAACCTGCACAACCTTTAGCCCTTTCCATTTTCTTTCCATTCTCCCTCCTTCAACCCTTTCCTTCCGCATTTTATCTAAATAAATTACCCTTTTCCCCTTAAGACCTCGCCTCGTGTCCGTGCTTTATGGTGCCGCCCGTGCAACATGGGTCGAACACATTACAGCTCATAACAGCCTACTGCATTTCATTCTTATAATAACACAAAAACACAAGCAGGGCTGAATGACCGACATCTGTTGACGCAGTAGAACGTCCTGACAATGTTTTAATTTTATGGTCATTTACTTCAGTTATTAAATCTACTACAAATATAAAGAACACAAGATATAAGAGGATACAAAACCCTACACACATAGCTTTTCTAGTCACACATGATAAAATCTAAAGGCTCACTGTGTTAACATTCATTTCATTTAAATTCGATCCTAATAAGACTTAATTTAATCTCTACATTTGTACTGTAATTTTAGTACTCTGATTATGAATTCGTTTAACTACAATGTTTCACTTGCTTTTATCCGCTACTACGTGCAGCTCTAAAGAAGCTGCGGCTCATTAATTCTGCAGAGAATGAACTAAGGCCCGAGCCGTCAGTCTGTAGTTAAATAGCACCACTCAGCGGTAAAAGCCAGGAAACGCACAAACCCAAATGCTGCCGCCGAGCCCCGCGACGGTAAAACGAAAATTCTGATTGGGTAACCACTGTATGTAGCACCTTGGTCCTGGTGGAACGCCTTTCATTTCAACATGTACTGACCTGTATATGATTGAATTGACAATAAAAGACTACTCGACTCGACTTGATTAAATACTAAGAACAAAATTAATCTGCTCATTAATCTAAATCTGTTAGGCTCGACTGATATCATTAAGTTATGTTTGGTCTATGCTTCCCCAGAGCATCAAAGCATTTAAACAGACATTCTAGGATGGAGAGAAAGTGTCTATGTGGAGCAGAAAAGAAAAGGGGGTGCAAAAAGAAAGCACTTCGAGAAGAAGCAGCAAAATGTTCGAGGGCTTCAAGTTACATCTGTAAATTACTTTAGTTGTTTCTTTGCAAGTAATGAACTGCTAGCAAATATTAGATGTAGCACCCCTACTATCATCACTTAAAATATGCTATATGCTAAAAAAAAGTTATTGATTGTTACATAAGAGGGACAAGAGTTATAGTGCAGACGTGAACAAAAATTAGTCATAAAGTCAGATTTTTTAGTTAGATTTTTTAAAAAACGTCTTGTCTTATGTAATTGTTGTTTATTTTTTACATTTCAGAAAATTATCTCTTCTAACTATCTTGTGCAGTGATCACACATCAGGTTCAGCCAGGGACTGGTAGAAGGATAAAATTATTAGATTTAACATATTGTATAAAATGTATTGTTTTGGTAATTTGGGAATCTGAGTAATTGTTAGATAAATAAATACATATTGTTTGGATGCGTAGGACGGCCTGGGTACATGGGAGATTTCCCGGCCTGAAATTGTGTCCCATTCCGGCCCTGTTCAAGAGCATTGCCCGGTAGCTCGTCCTACTATTCAGCTGTGTACGATTGACGAAGGAGCTACTAATGCATCAAGGTACCCCAATCATATCTAAATTAATGTCTGATGTATGTTGGCCATTGCAGGTGAAACAACTCTGAACATCAGTTTACCATGCTCAAACCTACGGCCTTTTACACAATCCCTTAAAAGGATTCTGCAGCGAATACCGGACAATAGTGGCTGAAATTGGGCTCAGCTGCTCCAGTATTTGGCGTAACAGGCAAACCCAAACTAATGCCACTTTGGCTTGACAAAGGCTTAATACCTGGGGTACCGAAATGAATAAAATAGACAGCAAAAACAGAGGATGTGTTCCAGCTTTTAAAAACCCACCTCGCTAGTTCCACCATCCTCCGCAATCTTGATTTCAACCAACACTTTTATGATGCCCATGGGAATTATAGAGACTGGACTCAGGGCTGTCCTTTCTCAGGAGTTTGATGGGGAAGAGCATCCAGCTCTGTATGTGAGTAGGCCCAGCAAACCCCAGCAAAACAGAAATATGGCCCAGTTGAACGTGAAGCCCTCACCATCAAGTGAGCTGTTGATGAGCAATTTTCCTCAGGGATTAATAAAGTTATTTGAATCTTTGATCTTTAAATCTTTGATCTTTGAATCTTTAAATCTTGAATGAGCTTAGGTACTGCTTAATAGATCAACACTTCACCCTCATCACAGATCATGCTCCTCTGCCCCTCAGTGGATGGCGAGGGCAAGAAATATAGGAGGCTACCTAGGGGAGATAAGCGGGCATGCCATGATGGCACAGTACACAAGAAAGAGGCAGGGAGTCAAAGACCAGCTATGAAAGGAGATGTGAATGTCAAAATGGTCACAAAAGTGTCATGTTCCGGAAGCAAAGTAAACTGAAGTAGTGTCTGTTTTTGAGTGTTTGCATCCACATGCTCCAGTGATTCACAGAACTGGGAAAAGGAGAACTCCGGAGATCTTGTCCCAGCTTGGCCACTTCCTCTGCAACCTCATCTTCCACTTCAGCCAGCCTGGCCCGTCGACCAGCCCCAACCGCCCGCTGCTGCTGCCTACCCACCGAAGAAGATATATCACATGTCTCTTCCCCTACCTACTTCTCCTGCACGTTAAATTGTGTGCCAACATGCCCGCACACATGCAGACAATTATACAAACACAGATGCACATGCACACACACACACACACACACATGTACAAACATATACACACACAGAGACACCTTTAATATCTTCATCCTCTATAGTGGTGTTGTTGCTCTCAGTTGAGTCCTGAAACAAAAACAAACCTCAGGAAACTTAAAGAGCACACACACACTCACACACATACAGTCTATCTTCTTAAGGGGATGCTGATAATGTGTGGGTGTGTGTGTGGGCGCACGTGTGTGTGGAAATGATAAAGGTAAACACTAACATGATGTATAATAAATCTCTCACCTTATTTCTCTCCACTGGATTGTGGATGACAGTCGTCTGAGGCTCCTGACACACACACACACACACACACACACACACACACAAAGACACATACAGAGGGAGTAATGTCATGTTTATTTATTTACTGACAGATGTTTGTATTATTTATCAAGTTTATTCAGAGCTCCACAAGAATCAAATGATGTCATGCAGGAGGGGCGGAGTCTGCCGTGTACCAGTGCGGGGGCGGGGCCTGTGTCTTTGTTGGTCTTATTGTTGACCTGCAGGGGGACAAAGAGAAAATCAGTTTTACATAAAGGAACAAAAGAAACCGAGAAAATACTCAATTTTTTATAAATATTACAAATTTAACATATGACTTTATAAATAATTCGCTCCTATCAAACAGGATACTACCAGCGTGTGGATAATTTAGAGCAGCTGGAGGATTTTAGAGAAACTGCACCACTTTACCAGCTCAAATGCAAACAGATATCATTTTTATTTATATTTAAAAATAAAACGATTTTGGAGTCGGTGTGGCGATACACAACTCTCCACATGAACGAATCGTGATACACTGTTTGATGACTGAATAGATTTTTTGCTCCAAAATATTAAAAAGAAAAAACAAATAATAAAATTATTTAAAATAAATAATTTAGAACCAATTTTATTATTATTTCGATTTTTTTAATTATTATTTAATTATGATTGATTTATTTTATGAGTAACCTGCAGTGATGAAACAAACCGACAGTAAGGTACGTAGCAAAATGCATTTAAGAATAAATAGCTGGAAAAAACACATGGATGAATAATAAAATTCTATAAATAATAAAATAAAAGTAATTGTGGGTGTTTAAGATGAATAGAACACACCTTTACACTGTCCGGCTTCTTGTTCAACAAACTCTTCGCTGCTGTTAAATTAAAATAAAAGTATTAATATCTCAGTGTTAAACACACAGATGCATGCATTAGACATGCAGCAGGTGGATTAATAACGTGGTCTAAAGTAAAGATTCCATTCAGAAAGCAGAAACTGGAAAAACAATAAACTTTAAACTCAAGTTCAACTTTAAATAACAATTATAATGGGCATAAAAACACTTTGTGAATGTAATCTCTCAACTGACATGCAGTCCAGTGCGCCACGCAAAATCCCATGCACCTGATTGGCCAGAAAGTGTTACGTCCAATCAGTCTTACCTCCAGAGACACGCCCACCAAAAATGGAAGGAAAATTAACCAAGAGGAAGGAAAAAAAACATAAAAAAACATCTTTCACTGAACTAAAGAAGGAATGTAGAATGCAAATAAAACTAAGAGAAAGGAATTGTAGGGAACACATGCACACACACACATACACACACACACACACATGGGTAGAGTGAGTACCTGAAAAGTTCCTGGTCACTAGAAGCGTGGTTAAAATGGCGCCCTGACAGGAAGGAAAGACGAGAGTTTAAATTAGTTTACACTCCACTTCCTGTAGAGTTCAGATCACATGACAGGATGATGAGTGGTGGTGAACAGGTGGGGCCACGTTCAGTGGGTGAAGTCAGTTGTATTTATTTAGTTTGTTAGTATGAGAAGTCAACTATATTAAGGAAGTGGATCTGCCTCCCTGATTCACGAGGTAAGTTGTGTTGCCTCCGAGGAAGTTGCTCTGCCTCCCATATCTATATATATTGTGAAAATAAAGTCTTTTCTGTCTGTTAGAAAAAGTGATTCATGCATTTACCTCCCCTTTGGATTATTGTAATGCTCTTTATGTAGGTGCTGCAGCGAGGCTCCTTACTGGTGTCAAGAAAAGGGAGCACATTACTCCGGTTCTAAAAAGGCTTCATTGGCTTCCTGTGAAACATCGAATCCAGTACAAGGTGTTGTTGTACGTTTCTAAAGCTTTTCATGAGTTGGCCCCGGAATATATTAAGGATTCGGTGCGTATGAACTCTTGTAGAGCATAAAGGTATTCCAATTGTTTTCAGTTGTTGGTACCGAGAACTCGCCTTAAACCAAAAGGGGATCGAGCCTTTTCAGTTGTTGGTCCTAGATTGGCCCTGATGTTAGATATGCATCCTCAGTTGATGTTTTTAAATCTCGTGTTAAAACGCATTTGTACTCTGTCGCTTTTAATTCTTGACTTTGCCACTGCATGTGTTGTGTATGTCATGTATTTAATTTATTTTATTTGATCATTTCTTGGATGTTCAGTCCTTTGATCTACGTTGTAGCATAAAGGGTTATATAAATAAATGAGACTTGAGAATATCTGTCGTCTTGCTCTTTCTCCCTGCTCTGCTGAGGACATTCAGCTATGCCTCCATGATCTGCAGAGGATGTCACTCTGCCTCCCTGAACCGCCAGGAGGTCACTCTGCCTCCTTAATTCACCAAGGATTTCTTCTGCCTCCAGGTTCCGCCGAGAAAGTTGCACTGCCTCCCTAAATGCCGCGGATGTCTTGCTTTTCCAAGAGAGTTGCTCGGACGTCTCACTCTTTCTCCTTGTTCTGCCGAGGACGTCTTGTTCTTCCTCCCTGTTTCACTGTGGAAGTCGTTCTGCCTCTCTGATCTGCCGAGAAAGTCATTCTGCCTCATTGACCAGCAGAGGAAGTCGTTCTGCCTCCTTGACCCACAGAGGAAGTCACTCTGCCTTCCTGATCTGCAAAGAAAGTCATTTAGCCTCACTGATTCACCAAGTGCCTCTTTGATCCATGAGGAAGTCGCTCTGCCTCCCCAAATAACACAGCTGTCTTGCCGTGCTTGCTTTGTTCTGTCTCCCTAATATGTTGAAGACATCTCGCTTTTCCTCCCTGTTCTGCCGCAGACAGTTTCTCCCTAATCTGCCGAAGTAGTCACTCTGTCTTCCTGATCCACTGAGAATGTCTTACTCTGACGAGAAAGTCGCCCTGACTCCCTGATCTACCAAGAATGTTGCTTTGCCTCCTTGATCTGCCGAGGATGTCTAGCTCTGCCTCCTTGATCTGCTGAGCATGTCTTGTTTTGCCAAAAAAGTTGCTCTGTCTCACTGATCTGCCGAGGACGTCTCGCTGTTCCTCTTTGTTCTGCCACAGACGTCACTCTGCTTCACTGATCTCCCGAGGACGTCGGTCTGCCTTCCTGATCAGCCCAGAGCATCTCAGTCTTCTTCCTTGTTTTGCTGAGGACATCTCGCTGTTCCTCACTGTTCTGCAGAGGACGTCACTCTGCCTCCCTGATCTGCCCAAGAACGTGACTCTGCCTCCCTGATTTCCAGAGAACGTCTCACTCTTTTTCTTTGTTCTGCTGAGGACATCTCACTCTTCCTTCCTGTTTTGCCATGGAAGTCATTCTGCCTTTCTGATCCACCGAGGAAGTCGCTCTGTCTCCCTAAATAAGTTACTTTGCCTCCCTAATCTGCCAAGAAAGTCCTTTTGCCTCCCTAATTTACCAAGTAAGTTGCTTTGCCTCCCTGATCTGTCAAAGATGCCTCGCTCTTGCTCCCTTTTCTGCCAAGGACGCCGTTCTGCCTTCCTGATCTGCTGAGGACGTCTCGCTGTTCCTTACTGTTCTGCCAAGGATGTTGCTCTGCCTCCCTGCTCTGCTGAGAAAATCCTGCTCAGCTAAGGAAGTGGCTTTGCCTCCCTTAACTACCAAGGATGTCTTGCTCTGCCTGGCTGATCTGTTGAGGGCATCTTTCTGCCTCTCTAATGTGCAGAAGAAGTTGCTCTGCCTCCCTGACCTGTCGAGGATGTCCCTTTTAGTTTGCTCAGTGGAGAATTCATTTTGTTGATTTAGTGCTGATTTTGGTCTCCACCTCGGCTGAAGGCTTTACGATTCCTGTCTCTGTTTACTTTCTAACTCTATAATGTTCATATGACATGGGCATGAACAAGCTACTGACTGTCTGTAAGGCATAAAATGTCCTGCACCTTTGAAATTGTGGAGAATGTGACTAGAGCATTTTGTCCAAAGCACTAAAACCTTAACTAAAAACTTCTAAATATCTCTTTCAAAAACAACTTTTCGAGTTGGCATCTAAATTAGTCTGAATGTCCTGCAATAGTGCATAGTTTTTCAGTAAGAAATAATAATAATGGCAAAAATAGAAATGAACAATGGGACTAATGATGGAAATTTGAGAAATGGAAGAAATTACGGGCAATGTTCATACGAAGAAAAGGAGAGAAAGGGGAGAAATGATGGGAAAAGAATTTGGAGAACATCTTGTGACTGAAGAGAGCTACAGTATTACGTGTGTGTCTGTTTACCTTTAACTTCCTTCTAGCATTAAACTTTTTCAGGCACTCCACAGTTTCCTGTCGGTGCATCATTGAAGCCACGGTGGAGCGTTGCTGTGAGAGAGAGTAATTAGATGGTGAAATTCTGAACTCATTATTATAGATCAGTATAGAATATGTATAGAAAATCAACACACTGTAACAGTGTGTTAGTGTGTGTGTGGGTTACATACACAGATCCAGGGGTGTTTAAGTGCCTCAGCGGCTGTGATACGTTTGTTGGGGTTTATTGTAAGCATTTTATTAATCAGATCTTTGGCCTCAGGAGTCACTGTGTCCCATTCTGGAGAAGGAAACTGCAAACATACCATTTATTAATGAAGTCAGTGTAGCTCCTGCACGTTTTGAAAATCACGCTATAGTCACAGGCCTTTACTGTACTTGTGTTGTTAAGATTTACATTTACATTTACATTTAGGCATTTGGCAGACGCTCTTATCCAGAGCGACTTACAAAAAGTGCTTTAATGTTTACAACATTGGATACATACTTACACTGGGTTTACTAGGTTAATAACTAAGTACCATTAGTCCAACACAACTGAGGTGTTTTTTTTTTTTTTTTTTTTTTTTCGGGGGGGAGGGGGGTTAGTCCAAGTACTGGAGAAACAGATGCGTCTTGAGTCGTCGTTTAAAGATAGTCAAAGTCTCTGATGTACGGACATCTAGAGGAAGTTCATTCCACCATCTAGGTGCCAGAACAGAAAAGAGCCTGGATGAATGCCGCCCTCGATCCCTGAGAGATGGTGGGATGAGGCGAGCAGTGCTGGAGGATCGGAGGCAACGTGGTGCAGTGCGTGGTGTAATTAGCGCAGAGAGGTAAGTGGGTGCTGGGCCATTTTTGGCTTTGTAGGCAAGCATCAGTGTTTTGAATTTGATGCGGGCAGCTACAGGAAGCCAGTGCAGGGAGCGGAGGAGTGGGGTGGTGTGGGAGAACTTGGGAAGGTTAAAAACGAGTCGTGCTGCTGCATTCTGGATCAGTTGCAGAGGACGAATCGTGGACAGAGGCAGGCCTGCCAGGAGTGAGTTGCAGTAGTCCAGTCTTGAAATAACAAGGGACTGAACAAGCACCTGAGTAGCCTGTGAAGAAAGAAATGGGCGAATTCTTCTGATATTTTAAAGAAGAAATCGACAAGAGCGAGTAAGGTTAGCGATGTGTGGGGAAAATGACAGATGATTGTCCACGGTTACCCCAAGATTGCGGGCGGTGGTTGAGGGAGTGATTTGGTTGTTGTCCATGGATATCACAAGGTCTTGACCTGGAGATGAGTCACAAGGGATAAACAACAGTTCGGTTTTACCGAGATTGAGCTTCAGCTGATGAGCAGCCATCCAAAATGAGATGTCTGCCAGACATGCTGAGATCCGGGTGGAAACCTGAGTGTCAGAGGGAGGAAAGGAGAGGACAAGTTGGGTGTCGTCTGCATAACAGTGGTATGAGAATCCATGCGATGATATGACCTTACCAAGAGACCGGGTATAGAGGGAGAACAGAAGAGGACCAAGTACTGAGCCCTGCGGGACACCAGTAGAGAGTCTACGTGGGGCAGATGTAGATCCCCTCCATGTTACCTCATATGACCTATCTTTAAGGTAAGAAGCAAACCATTGCCACGCTGTTCCACAAATTCCAAGGCTTGTAAGGATAGATAATAGAATCTTGTGGTTCACGGTGTCAAATGCAGCTGACAGGTCCAGGAGGATGAGGACAGATGAAAGTTTAGCAGATCTAGCAGCATGGAGCTTCTCAGTGACTGACAGAAGGGCAGTCTCTGTGGAATGTGCCACTTTGAATCCAGATTGGTTTGGGTCATTAAGGTTGTTCTGTGAGAGATAAAGAGACATTTGATTATAAACCGTTCTTTCAAGAATTTTGGAAATAAAAGAGAGCAGTGATACCGGGCGATAGTTGTTAACTTCTGATGGGTCCAGGCAGGGTTTCTTGAGGATGGGAATAACCCTCGCCTTCTTAAAAGCGGCAGGAACATGACCAGATGATATGGATTGGTTGATGATGGCTGTGGTGAAGGGAAGGAGGTCTCGTGAGATGGCCTGGAGCATTGTGGAAGGGATTGGGTCTAATGAACAGGTGGTGGGGTTAGATGACGAGATGATCTGTTGAATCTCGTCAGATGACAAGTTGGAAAATTCTGCTAAAGGAGGGAAGGAAAGGTCCTGAGGTTCTGCCGTAGGATAAACATGACAACCCAATGAAGAAGAAGCATTATGGTTCACTGTGTTTTTAAACCAATCAGATTTCAGGGTGTTGTAGTTTGAAATATTTGCTGTGGCATTAATTAACCTTCACTGCCCATGCCCCCCTGACCATCACACCCATACGCCCCAGTTGAACAGGCCATTTCAGATCGAAACCTCCTGTGGTCTAGTTCCATTTCCAGTTTATCCCAAAGCTGATGGTTCAGTGGGGTTGAATTCAGTCAGGGTTCCGTGCAGAATGCTCAACTTCTTCTGCTCCAACACACTCTTAACTAGGGTTATGTACCTAAACCCTAACCTTATTGGCACCGGTACCTACGTAACCAGTATGTACTAGATCCAAATCAGAGCGCAGTTTTTTGTGCTTTGGTGCCACTGCAAATTATTTCCAAAATGAGAAATTCATGCAATTGCAACTCAAAATCCAACTAATGTTTGTAGTAACCCAAGCGTGCATGTTGTTTTCACAACGAGAGTATACGTGAATGCAGCGTGTGTACAGTATGTCTGTAAGTCCACTTGCTCTGACGGCAGCAGGTAGCGTTAGTTTTCACACTTAGTTTAATATCCCTAAAACATTTTAAAGCGTGACTGTATTTAATATTTGAGGACACACGGTATGAAATTAAAAGCAGAGGGATGGACTGTGTTTAAAAGCTTGCAGACATCAGCCGGCAGTGGTTGCGTGTCCGGCCCCAGTCGGACCAACTCTAGCAAAGTTAGGAGAGGTGTGGTATTTTCCCACATTAGGCAAATATGGTCGTATTTCTGCAAAAGAATTGCGCGTTAACTGTTTACTATAACATTGTGACCATGTGTGTGTGCATGTAATGAATCTTTTATTTTGTGCTTGTATGTGTGTGTAGGTCGACTTTCACACAAACACACACACACACACACACCAGTTTACTGTGGGTGTGAAAGTTATCCTATACAGAAGCCGCCCTCCCCCCCTTGTCTGTAAGCTAGTGTGTGTGTGCGTGTGTTTTCATGTGTCTGTGTGCGCACTCGTTTGGTGCAGGTTAATTTGTTTTATTTTTACTTTATAATTTGTATTAATTATTTTAATATGAATATTTTTGGGTTGTGGAATGAATCGTCAGAGAATTAGTATGGGATCAGACATCGTTTAGGCACCGGTACCATTTTAAAAGTATCGATTTGGCATCAGTATCGTTAAAAACCCAAACAATACACAACCCTACTCTTAACACACGATGTCATCATGGAGCTGGCTTTGTGGATCTCACAGGGGCGTCGTCATGCTGAATAAGGGTTTGGTTGGTCCATCTTACCACTACAGGGGAACTGTAACGCTACAGAAAACACAGAGATGCTCTGTACAACTGTGTGGAAGAACCACATACTGGTGTAATGTTCAGGGGTGCATATACTTTTGGACATTTAGTCTGCTGTTGAAAAATGGAACACATGAGTGCAAGTGTGAGAACTGCTGTGGGAAGCGAGTGAGAGCTCAGGACTACTGTGTTAGGGGTCACAACCGAGTATGGTAAGGTTCTGCTGAGTTCAGGTGCAGAGTATTAATGAGTACACACATCATACGCCCCGGCTTTGATCTGCTGATAGAGACGATGCTGATCTTCATCCCAAAACGGAGGATAACCAACTAACAGGATGTAGAGGATCACACCTACAACACATATACACACACATATACACACACCTCAGAACATTTATACAGTATATAAATATATAACCAGACTGTGTGTGTGCGTGTGTGTGCGTGTGTGTGCGTGTGTGTGCGTGTGTGTGCGTGTGTGTGTCGTACCACAGGCCCACATGTCCACTGGTTTTCCATAAGGATCCTTTCTCAGAACCTCAGGAGACAAATATCCAGGAGTCCCAGCAAAACCTACACACACACACACACACACACACACACACACACACATACACCGGTACAAAAGAACACACAAACAGATATAGCAATTAGTTGATGATCCATAAGTGCATTTATGTGTGTGTGTGTGTGTGTGTGTGTGTGTGTGTGTGTGTGTGTGTGAACTTACCAAACCAGGCCTGCTGTTCTCCTTGCACCTCAATCGCAAGTCCAAAATCAGCTAGCTTCACGGCAGCTCCCTTTAGTTTACTCGCTAACAACAGATTCTCAGGCTAATACACACACACACACACACACACACACATCAAGCTAAATTTAAAACAAGGTAAATTGTATGTGTATGTGTTCTCAGTTAGTTGATATTCGATGCTATACAGAACTTAGTGAGAATTAGATATAATTCTGCTCTGAGTGGCGCAGTGGTAAAGTTCTCGCCCTATCGTCCGGAGATCGCTGGTTCGAACCCCGGGTGATGCTGTAACCTCTTGGCCGAGCTCTCTCAGGGGGGAGGGATGAGAGGTACTTTGCGCTCCCACATTAATCACGGCTCTACAGCCTATCAGGGGCGTCTGTGAGCTCGTGCTCGCGGAAGGAACGGCTAGCGCTTTCCTCCGAGTGTGTTACTCCGCCCCTAACGGTGCGTGAGCAAGCAGTTCGAAAAGATGCGGTCGGCTGACATCACGCGGTTCGGAGAAAACACATGATAGTCTTCGGCCCTCCCGGCTAAGTGGTAGGAGTAGCCGGAATGTGGAGCCCCCTAGTGACGGGGAGGAATTGGACACGACTAAATTAGGGAGAAAATTGGAAGAAAAAAAAACCAAACAATCAAAAATATTGGAATTAGAAATAATTCTACTTTAAAATTGCATAAAATGTGAGCAAGATTTTTTTTTCCTCTTCTGTTGTATCCTGTTAATTCCCCTCATACACTCTGTCTACACCACTTCCTGTCCATCAGTAACTTGTATTCATGATAGGATTAGCCTCCGTTTCATCTCCCAGGAGTTCTACCAAGTTATCGCACTTAGAATGCTCGAGATGTGAACTCCTCTCGTAGCTGACAACAGAAGCGGGAGGTAACTGAGTGCAATGACTTTGTTTCTGTACTTGAGTAGTTGTATGTGTAATCGTGTGACTTGCCTTTCTTTTAAGCCACGCCTAATAATGTAGAAGGTGTTGAAATGATAGCAGACAGCAACAAAAACAGAGTTCTCCACAATCAGAGAGAGAGAGAGAGAAAGACAGAGAGAGAGAGAGAGCTACTGTAAACTAATACGAGCCTTACATTTCTGATTATTAAGAATCTCTAGAATCTCTACTTTTATACTCCTAATCTTCTTTTTTTACACTCCGATATCTGCATTAAACATAACCTGGATGTTTAACAGAATCTCTGCCTCAGATACATGACTGAGGGAGGCGTGATGTTGCTAGTTCCAGAACATCATAGTGATTATATGTGTATATAAGCGATTACCAGCTGAAACGCAAACGCTGGACTCTACTGGAAATCAAGAGTAAAATGTCCAAGCAACAGCATTTATATCTGAGAGGCTTTAATAAAGAACGGAAGACAGAGTCTGATTTCCCGGGGTGGAGACGCCACGAGCAGCGATAGAGGCAACAGAAGCGCAGTAAGTGGATCAACTGTAATCTAATCCACACGGCCCGCCATTAGACTGGAGAGGGTTTACAGAGATCCGCAGAGCGAGACGTCAGGGACCGTGCTTCATTTTCATCGTGACAGAACAACAACATCCCTGTCCAACCTTGAGACCCACCCTGAAATCCCACCCTGAGACTTGGCCTACTGAAGGGTTCTAGAACCTAAAGAACAAATGCTGTTAACAAAGAGTTCCTTCAGAACTCCAGCAGCCATGTAAAAAAAAATACAGCTCTATAGAACATGTATAAAACCCCCTCGAGAAGAAATTCTACAGAAACTTTGCTGATGTCAAAGGAGCTGAATGAGAAAATATTCTCCCGCATGAAGAAATAACTGAAAACTCGGTCTTCGGGAGTTTTTTCTCTAGAATCCTCTGTGTGGTATCATTTCTAGAGAACCTGGATAGTATATTCCAATCCATTTACCTTAGTTAATGTAATGATAGTAATGATACAGAAATTCTAAAAGTGTGTGTGTCTGACCTTCAGATCTCGGTGCACGATGCCATTAATGTGGCAGTGATGAACGCTCTCCAGAATTTGTTGAATACAGTGGCTGTGAGACAGAGAGAGAAAGATTATAACAGTGGAAATGATGATGATGATGATGATGATAATGGTGGCACCTCATCACACAGGGAAAAGTGTAAAACAGGTGCAGTGTGTTTCTTCTCTAGAACTTTGATAAGGGCTAAATAAGGACCAACTATACACACACACACACACACACACACAAAACACACGCACACACATTCCAGGTCAGCTCAGGTATCAGGAAAACATCCTTCCCTGGGTGATGTAGAGATGTGTTCCATAATTAAATCTTCTTTCTGGTAATAAAATCTTCATACATGGAGCCATCTCAGGTTTCCTCCCAGAGCTCCACCCTGCTCCAGACAATCCAGGCAGAAAGATTCCTACATTCCTGCTTTCCAAATTGTTTGCTGAGTTCTATGCCAGAAAACTTTCATGGGACCATTTGTAACTACACCATCTAAAAAAAAAACATTTTTAAAAATTTTATACCCAGAAAAAAAAGTATCTCAAGAAGGTGTGGAAGTCCTCACTGACCCAAGGAGAAGGTGTGGAAGTCCTCACTGACCCAAGGAGAAGGTGTGGAAGTCCTCACGGACCCAAGGAGAAGGTGTGGAAGTCCTCACGGACCCAAGGAGAAGGTGTGGAAGTCCTCACGGACCCAAGGAGAAGGTGTGGAAGTCCTCACGGACCCAAGGAGAAGGTGTGGAAGTCCTCACGGACCCAAGGAGAAGGTGTGGAAGTCCTCACGGTACCAAGGAGAAGGTGTGGAAGTCCTCACGGACCCAAGGAGAGGGTGTGGAACTCCTCACAGACCCAAGGAGAGGGTGTGGAACTCCTCACAGACCCAAGAATAGGAATAAGGTGTAGAACTCATCACAGACCCAAGGAGAAGGATAATGTGTGGAACTCCTCACAGACCCAAAGATAGGGATAGGGTGTCAAATTCCTTCTCACAGATCTATGGAGAACATGAGGAAGAGAGGAACCCAAGCTAAAGGTGATAAGGAGGCGATGATCCCTGATGTCCAACACATTCACTGAACGTTCATTCAACACAAACATCATCCTGCATTACAGAATCCGTCCAGGTTCTGACTGAAGATCAAATTTGAAGAGTCAGATGTCTGATCAGGGATTCAGTGTAGAGAGAAACAAGTACTCCTCCTAACACCCTCCTAACATCCAGCTGACCTTCACCTGACATCCAGATAAGGTGTGTGTGTGTGTGTGTGTGTGTGTGTGTGTGTGTGTGTGTGTGGTGGTGTGTCTGGGTTACCTGGCATCAGCTTCGCTGTAGTACTCTCTTGCTACAATGTCTTCAAACAGCTCCCCACCCGTGACCCTGGGGTCAAAAGTCAAATTCGTATATATTTATATTCCATCCACACAGCATACATTACCCATAATCCTGTGTGGCATCTAATAAAGAGCAGATCTCTCTCTCTTTCTCTCTCTCCCTCCCACTCGGTATGTTAGTGATACTTACAAATCAAACACGAGGTAATGGAAGCCCTCCTCAGATATACTGTCATGGAGACGAACTGAGGAGCACAGAACACACACGGCTCAGAGAAAGAGAGACAGTTCAGCGAGAGAGACAACACAGAGAGAAACAGACAGGTCAGAAAGAGACCGACAGCTAAAGGACAAACAGGTCAGAGAGAGAGAGAGAGAGAGAGAGATGAGTAAAAGATAGACAGACAGTTCAGAGAGACAGGTACCTATATTAGGGTGTTTTAACAGTCTGCAGATTCGAGCTTCTCGCTCCAGTTTCTGATGATCTAAAGGGAGAGGAAAACAAGCAGTAAACCAGTGACACACACACACACACACACACACACACACACACACACACACACACACACAGAGAGAGAGAGAGAGAGAGAGAGAGAGAGAGAGCTGTAGTCTCTAATTAAACGTGCCCTAGTTAGTTAAAGTTCAGCCTCTGGAATGACACACAGTTAAATCTCTCTCTCTCTCTCACACACACACACACACCTTGAGATAATAATTATAGGCTGTGTGTATTCTTAGCTTTGGTCTGTATCATTATCTCTCTGTGTGCATCTCTCTCTCTCTCTCTCTCTCTCTGAAGGTCATGATGAAAGTGAACGGTTTATTATTAATGGAAGAAATAAGAAACTCATTGGTTTGGTGATGATGAGAGAAGGAGCTGATTGGTCAGTGTGATAGGACCCAAAAAAAACTACACACACACACACACACACACACACACATATACGCAGACCCCTACCCCTGGCAGACAGCTTTTTGGTGTTGATGATTTTAGCTGCATATTCCTGGCCTGATGAGATCTTCACACACCGCCTGACCACGGAGAACGCTCCTCTGAGACACAGACAGGGGGGGAGGAGGGGGGGACAAGGGGGGCAGAGAGAAGAAGAAGAGATGATGCTTCATACATATGATGCACATTTACACAGCCGGTCCCTCAGTCCCCTCACACCAGGACGGACAGACAGACAGACGGACGGACAGACGGACAGACAGACAGACAGACAGACAGACAGACAGACAGACAGACAGAGTATATCTTTATGCTGCTGATTGGAGGAGAGCTGTGCTCTTTAATAATCTTGTCACGTGCATTTCCCAACATGCTCAGCTCCTATGTGAGGTCAGAAAGACATGTCGCTTATCTCCCGGTGTGTGTGTGTGTGTGTGTGTTGTCGCATTGCCAGTGTTTCTGCGTTTCCCCAGTCCCACCTCCGTCCCTGCAGCGCGCGCGCACACACACACACACACACACACACACAGCCTGCAGCAGTCTCCTCTCATCCATCCAGTGTCTCTGTATCCGCGCGCGCGCCTTTTCTCTCCATCATATAAACGACACGCACAGACAGGCGCGCGCACATGTATGCGCGTACACACACACACACACACACTTACTTGCCGAGCTCCTCGTACAGCTGGTACTCGTCGGTGAAGCGCGTGCAGACGGTCAGCGCCATGGTGCAGCGCGAGAGGATGAGGAGGCGCGCGCGCACAGACCGGGAGCGAGCACGGGGGCGCGCGCTGATGCTGCGGCCGTGCACGCGCGGCGGCGAGATAAAAAGGCCACAACGGGGTGTCGCGCGCGCGCGGGATCAGGAGGAGCGCGCGGACCCTGGAATATCTCACCGAGCGGAAACAGCAACACGTCACGCCTCCTAAACCACGCCCCCTCCGCTCTCCCTCACACACACACACACATTGAATGAATGAAGTTCTTTAAATGTATCCATAGTTCCATAGTCCTCAAAATAAATTCTCAAATCAACCTTAAACTGGAGATACAGTGCAGTTTTATGACTATAGAATTTACCTGTACTATAAAAAAAATTCAACATAAACATGTGACTCTTTTCAATAGTTTTTTTTATCATAATAAAACATAACATATATTTTCCTTATATTATTTTTGATCCACTTAGTACAGTAAATAAACATTCAACGAAAAAAAATGAACATATATAGATTGAAAAAGGAGATGCAGATCAGACTCCACGTACATTCACAGACAGAACAACTTCAAAGAGATCAGCCAGGCTCAGACAGAAAGCGTGACGTCATTGATTCTTTTACGTCACTCTGGTGGCGCGCTGCTTATTTACATGACGTGCCGTGATGGGTCAAAATATAAGTGTTAATTAAGTGTTTATAACTCTGTCCGTATACAGTGCTAATGCACGGATTAATCAACGCATGTGGTCTCGTGTACATGGGGAGTGTTTTAGGGAAGGAGTCTCCACTGTCAGTTCTTCTCCGCAGGTGTGTGTACTCTGGGTAAAACGCGCCCTTTAAATGTATCAGCTGCTCGTTATATTTTTCCTGCCCCCTGGTGGCTGACTTCTGGTTGGCGTTCTCATATCACATGAGGGTGGCTTCATTTGTTCTGCTGAGGACCATGAAGATGCTCAGGACTGTGTTGGTACAAACAGCGTCCCGTGATGTGACTGCAGTCGCTCTACAAAGGTACCGAGTGTGTCCAAGTGAACCGTGTGGAACCTCAACACAATGGACTCCAGGTCACACATTTCCCTTTCTGAACACTTTTGACTTCAGAGCACACAGTTATGCATTATTGCAAATTAGTTTTATATATTTACAAATTTTACGTTTTTATCCCGGATACTTATCTATGTAAATAAATATTAAAATCCAGTGGAACAGATTTGAATTACAATATTTGTGCCGTGTCTGTTTCTGGACACGAGGTGGCGCACATGTGTAAAACAAATGTTCGCGCATGCGTAGTGTAATATCGGAGCTCGCTGGCGTTTGACGGGGCGCATGCGCAGTACCGAATCGCGTATTTTTCGAAAGGTTAGATAGATTTTAGCCAAAGAGCTAATACGATAATAACGTACTAAAATATCAGCGCTTTGAGGACGCGCCTTGTTTATAATAAACCTTTCTTTACCACTCCATCTGACTGTGTGTTCACTGCGCTATACTGAAGGTAATGTCGGTTATCACAATTATCTTCGCTCTGTTTGTTTATATCTTGCTAGCCTAGCCTAGCATCACTGTGCGCTTTGTGCAGCAGTCTGACTGTTAGCTTTAGCATTAGCCGTGCTGCTAACGGACTGTGTAGCTGATGTAAGTGAGCTGTGACATGTTTACAGAGACCAAAGTCCCGAGGATTCTGGAATGTTCCCGCTTTCCTCCCCCGAACCCCGGAAGCCCCGCACGACCAATACAGCTCGGTGGTTAGCTGATGCTAATGCTAATGCAGAGTGTTCATGTGTATCTGTGTAAAGTGACAGGTTAGTCACCTGGTACAGTGTGTGTGTGTGTGTGAGACTTATCTGCGCATTAGCACCTGGTTATACAGATGATAAAACATCTGAAACATCAGTGTATTATAACAGTTATTCTAAACACTCTGTTATTTTATTATATTGTGTTCTGGTGAGTTCTGGACTTGTCAGTACCTGAACAGTAGTTTATTATATTTATTATATTTTCAATAGATCCAGTAGTGGGTAACTAGATGCCTGTATCTGTTGAGAGATTTATTATCAGTTTGTTATGTTTAGCATCTTTTAGATTGAGTATTTATTCTGGATAAACTCTGTATCTCTACCTGTGTCTGTGTGGAAGAGTTAAAGAGGTTACGCTGTTATCATATCGGTTCATAAGAGTCAGTATTTATTATATTTGAACTGTTTGTGTTCTTTATTCAAATTCAGTAGAAAAGCAGAGTCCTTTTACACAGAGTGCACACACACAAACAAATAAGTAAATAAATAAATACGCTCTAATTACTGAGTGTGTGTTCAGTCCGTAGGCTGTAGACTGTATATATAAATATGTATGTACGTATGTGTGTGTGTGTGTGTGTGTGTGTGTGTGTGTCTGTCTCACTGGAGTGTGTGGTGAGTCTGGTGTAGAAACAAAAGTGGCCTTGTACTTGGTCATGTGATGTTGCATTCATGAGTTCACACACACACACACACACATTTAGTAAGATAAGCAGAAAGGAGAGAGAGAGACGGGACGACGAGACGCTGAAACTTACAGGACTACGGACATATACAGAGACACGGACAAACTCTCAGTGCTGGTGGGAGGAGACTGTGGACCTGACCTGTGTGTGTATGTGTGTGTGTGTGTGTGTGTGTAGGGAATGAGGGATGACGTCGGTGGTGTTGGTAGACAGTGGAGGAGCTGTGCTGCAGTACGTCACTGCAGTGGAGGATCTACATCAGGTACACACACACACACACACACACACACACATGATAACACATCTACACATCAGCCTGTTTAGACTGATCTCTCTCTCTCTCACTGTATGACAGGAAGAGGGAGTGTGTGAGGTGGAGGGAGTGTGTGAAGGTGTGTGTGAGGTTGAGGATGTGTGTGAGGATGTGTGTGAGGTAGAGGGAGTGTGTGATCAGGAGGAAGAGGAGGCGTGCTCACCTGCACAGGTGTTTGTGTACGATGAGAACACGGAGCTGATGCAGGGCGTCGCTGAGGAACAAGAAGTGGAGACCGAGGTAGTGGAGACAGGTAACACACACACACACACACTTTTAACACATTTTCTATAAATATAAAGTAAAACATTAACACTGAAAGACATTAGCGTTAGCTGCACACTGACACTGCCCCCATGTGACTGTGTGCTGAACTACAGCAGTGACCTGCATCACCTGGGCCTGTACGGTCACACCCGAACACTCTCGCCCTTCCTGCTCCTGACTCTCTTGCTGTATAAATTGCAGCGGTCCTTACCAATTAATCCTTTCCGGAGACGAGTTTAAGGCGAGATTTTGTTCTACGTTAAAAATGACCAATTTTCAACACTAGAATCATATTTTTGCATATAAAAACAATCAGTACATTAAAAAAAGACATGCAAATTAAGTCAAATATGAAATAAAGAGACATTAAAGCTCACTTAACCTTGATTTATGATTCCTCTTGGCGCTGGCTGCTTTAAAACACAAACTGAAAGTGGCTCACTTTTCTTCTTGCTACCGTCCTTAATAATATTCTTGGGACCCCCAGTGCTACGTCTTCACAAAATCTTATGCATAATGCAAAAAATAAAAAAAAATGTAACCTTGCTCTGCTGACACAGACAAGTTTAGATCGGCTCCAGGACGTACTCGACGTTCGGTCCGGCCACTTGTACTAAAAATGCTTTATATGACCAGGAAAACGTTCTGATTTCAGGTCTCGAGGTAAATATTGTGAGGCAGAGCTTTCGTACGCTGAGGTACAACTGTATAAACTTTTTTAATATTTTTGCGAAAATATGATCAGCATCGTCACAGGTTTGTGTATTTTATTAGTAGTGTTTTATTTATTTAATTATCTTAAGGTGGTCCGTAAGTCTGTCAGTTCACTAACCCTTTAAACGTTTTATTATTTATCTCACATAAGACATGTTATTTATGTTCCGTTGTATTTAAAGCGAGGTACATGTGGTGTGATATAGTGCGCGGAGGGATCTGGAGGCGGGGCTTCGGCGCTAATAGCGGCGCACTGATCTCGGCACGCGCGTCAGCGGCGCTGTTTCTCCTCTCACCCACATTCCGAGCCGTTCTGCCTCCCCGCCCTGTGATTGGCTGACGACTCGGGAATGCGCGCTGCTGGCCAATCGCGGTGCAGCTGGACCGGTCCATGGGCGCGCGCGGGAGGCGGGAACTAGCGGAGTGCGGGTGGGAAAGAAAGAAAATAACGCGAGTCAATGTGTATGAACGTGAAGCTAAACATGGCGACGTCGCTTCATGAGGGAGCCGCTAACCAGCTGGATTTACTCATCAGGGCAGGTAACGGCAGCACAGCGCCACAAACCTTCAGCCTTATCACTCGAGTGTGTTCGTGTCAAGCTCCTCTCCATGGGTGCAGTGTGTGTGTGTGTGTGTGTGTGTGGACGGACTTAGCGGAGGACACACACTGCAGGAAGTGGATCACCTTGGCTCGGTTCGGGGTGTTAAACCTGCACAGCGGCTGCGCTCACATTCGTCTATACTCATTAACATTCTGTGTTTAACTGTGTTTACTGCAGGTGTGTAAACGTGTGCAGTGTAACGGTGTGTGTGTGTGTGTTAATGGGGTTGTAATAAAAAAAAATAACGGGCTTGGAGGCGAAACCAGGAAGTGTGCGCGCGCGGGGCCGCGTCCCAAACGCCTGCGCGGGGTCTCCCGTGCGTGCACTACGCAGTGAGTGACGTAATAACGCACGTGCCCTGCGTAGTGTCCCTGCGTGAGAGCGAGCGCTGCATTCGGGACGCGGCGCGCGCTGTTTCTGCCACGCTGTCTGTCTGTCTCTCTCTCTCTCACACACACACACACACTGTGCGTTTATAACTCCAGCGCGTTCAGTCAGTGTGTGTGTGTGTGTTAATATAGCGTTATAACCGGATTACAGCGCGCTGTTCACACAGACCGGGATATTAATGTTATAAATGTGAATCTAGCGCGCGTGTGTGTCTATATGAGTGTGTGTGTGTTATTTATATATATATGTGTGTGTGTGTGTGTACTCCTCAGTGATTCCGCTCAGTCCCGTTATCCTGTGTAACTGTACAGACACTCTCTAACCCGCGCATTCCAATTAATATCTCCTAATAAACCTCATTGTGTATAAAGACATCACAACTGATCGACTATTTTGTTTGTTTATTAACTGAAATCTGGTTTATTTTCCCAGAAATATTTAGATACCGGAAGCGCTGCTGGTGTGGAGGGGGAGGGGGCGGGAGGCGTGGTTACACCTTGATTGACGCGCGGGTTCGTCCAATAGGAGCACGCGCTGCGTTCGAAATTCTCAGCACAGCCGTTCCTCTGGCGCGCTTTGCGCGTGCGTCATTCTTGAACACGTCCAATCAGAGAAAGGGGGCGGGGCTGGGAGGGCAGGAAGCGAAGTGGAGGGAAAACGTGTAAACAGGGAAGTGGGAGAGCAGCGCTGCTATTCTGAGACTGAGACACACACACACACACACACACAGAGGATGTGTCTCACTTAAACGTGCACCGTGTGTCCTAAATAGAGTTTTTGTGCATAAAAGGAGGTTTGGGACTGGCTGTTAATCGTGTGTGTGTGTGTGTGTGTGTGTGTGTGTGTTTATGCCAGTGAGGAACTTTTAAACTTCATCATGATGGTGTGTATCCCCTGACGTATACCTGTGTGTGTGTAATGTCTAAAGATAGCATGGAAGGCACTCACATCCAAACATGGGCAGTGCAGGAGTGTGTGTGTGTGTGTGGGAGGAGGGGTGGATGGACAGGGACAGGTGAGGGGAGGGGGCGTGAAGAGGATTGGGGTCTCAGGCTGTGGGTCATGTGACACGACGCCCCCAGTCACAACACTTAATGGTGACTAAACCATATTCCTGTTGTAAAACATTAAAAACACCGGTGTGTTCAGTTATACAATAACAACATACAGTATGCCTATTTCACTGCTTTAACTGTGTGTGTGTGTGTGTGTGTGTGTGTGTGTGTGTGTTACAGTGGAGGCATCAGTACACGGGGTCTCCAATGTGCACTGCACTGATAAAACTATTGAAGCAGCAGAAGCTCTGTTACACATGGACTCACCATCCAGCTTACGCGGAGACCGCAGTCCAGGTACACACACTCACACACGCGGCTTTCTGAACGTCTGCATTTTCAGTTAATGTTTCAGAAGAGCACTTGTGCTGAAGTAAGTGTGTGTGTGTAGATGTCTTTGTCCCTGCATGCCCATCCACCCCGGAGTTCCTGCACGCCGCCATGCGCCCTGATGTTGTCACGGAGACGGTGGTGGAGGTCAGCACAGAGGAGGTGGAGCCTATGGAAGTTGTTACCTTAATCAAGGAACCGAGAGTGATAGAGAGGGACGGGAGGAAAAAGAAAGGTAAGAACACACACACACGCACACACACAATAATAAATGTCATCACACGACCAGTAGAGAGCAGTATTCTGCAGTATAACTGAATGTAAATCTCAGTTCACTTATGATGTTTAGCCCCACCCACATTGCTCCGCCTCCTCTCTCTGTAGGTGATGCCACATCATTGTGTCGCTGCTGGTGTTAAAAGTTATTTATATATTTTCTGTTATATTTTAGTAAGGTTTATATTTGTACAACGTGACCCTAACCCTAGAAGTGTGTGTGTGTGTGTGTGTGTGTGTGTGTGTGTTGCAGCTGGGAGGAAGCCCACTAAGCCCCACCCCATCCCCAATGGCTCACCTGATTTAGGCATCAAGAAGAAGTCGAGAGAAGGAAAAGGTTAGTCTCTGTGTGTGTGTGTGTGTGTGGGATAAGGGGTAAGTGTGTGAACATTCACTGTCCAGTTTATTAGGAACACCCGTCGTATCAGAAGTAAACCTTTTGCGCCGCAGCAGAACAGGTGTTCCTATTAAAGTGTCCAGTGAGCATATATGATATTATCGTGTGTGTGAGGAGGAGATGGTTGATGTCCGTGTGTGTGTGTGTGTGTGTGTGTGTGTGTGTGTGTGTGTGTTGTAGGCAGTACGTACCTGTGGGAGTTCCTGTTGGACCTGCTGCAGGATAAGAACACGTGTCCCAGGTACATTAAGTGGACTCAGAGAGAGAAAGGCATCTTCAAGCTGGTGGACTCCAAGGCCGTGTCCAAGCTGTGGGGCAAACACAAGAACAAACCTGACATGAACTACGAGACCATGGGCCGCGCCCTCAGGTACACGCATGCACGCACGCACGCACGCAGGGGTGAAGAGGAGGCGGAACCCGTTACTGTAATAACACTGTTTATATAGAGAACAGGGAGGAATAACACTTCACTAACAGTCTCTCTCTTTCACTCGTCTTTCTCTGTCTCTCCCTGTAGGTACTACTATCAGAGAGGGATCCTGTCGAAGGTCGAAGGTCAGAGGTTGGTGTACCAGTTTAAGGAGATGCCTAAAGACATCGTCATCATTGACGACGATAAGTGTGAAGCAGAAGAACTGGGCGGGACTTACGAGCAAGTGATGGCTGCTGATCTCCATAAAACTACTGGCATTCTAAGGGGGGCGGGGCCAGTCATAAGCCCCACCTCTCCCAAAGCCAAACCATCACCCATCATTACGCCCATCCAACGCATAGTGACCGTCTCCACGCCGACAGAGCCGCCGCACGCCACGGTCATCCCTAATGCCAGCGCACCCAGGTACTGTGTGTGTGTGTGTGTGTGTGTGTGTGTGTGTGTGTGTTCATCCTGTCCTCTGTGTGTGTGTAAAACGTCTTCTCCGTCTCCACACAGGACTGTACGAGTCGCTATGCAGGTCCCTGTCGTCATGACGACGCCCCTGGGTCAAAAGATCTCGCCGGTCGCCATCCCGACGGCAAACTCGCCCACCTCCAGCGTTACCACGGCGACCGGAGCCTCGCCCCCCAAGGTTCTGATCCAGACGGTGGAGAACAACGACAAGATCACGCTACAGCTCGCAAAGATCATCACCATCACCCCCATCACCCTGGCCCTGCCCCCTGGGACAGGCTCCGCCCACCCACACCCACAGAGCCCCGCCCACAGCACGCAGCTTCCCGTGCAGATACACGTCCAGTCTGACAGTCACACGACACACACGGAGCCCCGCCCACAGCAAGCAGAGGCACACACACAGGAAGTCACCGCTCACACACACAGTTAAAGGAGGCGGAGACGGTCTCTCACACACACACACACACTCTCACACATGCACAGACACGGACTAGCCAATCAGGAAGTGGAAATGCACAGACAGGAAGTAATAATGGCACAAAGACATGGAGTTATAAATAGAGATTATCATGGAAAACACACACACACACACACACACACACACACACACACACACGCACGCACGCACGCACACCAGCAGAACAGTCCGGAGTCTCGAGGGTGGGGGGGTGTGTGTGTGTGTGTGTGTGTGTGTGTGTGTGTGTGTGTGTGATTGACCACGGCACTACAGACAGGAATAACACTACACAGGAGGATGTACTGACTACACACAGAGGAGTGTGTGTGTGTGTGTGTGTGTACTCACTTTTATACCTGTACAGAGAGTTATTATGTTTTTTTTTTTTTTTTGCATTAGTGATGCAAAACCAGCATTTACGTTTGGACTGCCACTGTGATGATGTCACAGGATGGAGGGAACTGACGGATGGGTAAAGGGGGGGGGGTAAGGGGGGTGAGTGATGTGTATGTGAGAGCGAGAGAGTTACACACCGCACACACACTATCATTATTATTATTATTATTATTTCAGTGGAGTGTTTATAAGCTCTGTATGTATGTGTGTGTGTGTGTGTGTGTGTGTGTGTGTGTGTCTGTGTTTTTGTGTTTTGTACCAAGCACCAGTATTACTGACAGCTAATCACACAATGCTGTGTTAAAGGTCAAAATTCAACAAGCTGTTCATCAACCCCTTTTTTTCACCTTGTGTCTGTGTGTGTGTGCGCGTGTGTGCGCGTGTGTGCGCGTGTGTGCGCGCGTGTGTGCGCGCGTGTGTGCGCGCGTGTGTGTGCGCGCGTGTGTGCGCGCGTGTGTGCGTGTGTGTGTGTGTGTGTGAGATGGTGTTTGTATATTGAACATTAGAATTGTACACTCTATTTTGTTGTACTCTGTATTCCAGTAGATTTTACTGAATTATAAATGACTAAACTAAACATACGTCTCTCTCTCTCTCTCTACAGCTCTGTGTGTGTGTGTGTGTGTGTGTGTGTGTGTGTGTGTGTGTGTGTATAAATGGTTAAATTTATGCCCTTGGAGCCTCCCCTATCCAAATCTATCCCACACAGTTATACAGGGAGCGTCTGTGTTTCCTGTACCGTTAGCGTTCCCCTTCACTCTAACTAAGAGGAACTATCTGAACCCTCATCCAGCCCCTTCAGTGCTTCAGGTTCTGTTAAAGCTCATGAATCTCACTAAAGCAGGTGGTGTAACAGGGATGGAGGCGACAAAAGTAAGAGATGGAAAACACACAGCAAAGTACGATAATATCAGAATACAATGCACTTTAAATACAGCTAGTGTTAGTACGCATCGTTAACAGTTAAGAGTTAGAAGGTTGAAGTTAAAAATAATCTGATGATCTTCAATGTAATCAGTGAGATGATTATTATTTTAGGTTAAAGGCCACGTACATGTCTATCTGTAAGAAAGATGAACCTTTTATTTTTTTTAAACTGATCTTACAAAATATGGTTTGGTGTGTGATATGTTATTGGTTTCCATTGGATTTGTGACTATCAGGAAATCGTTTGTAATTTACCCAGTTCATGGCAAGATTTTGAATCTACTGTCATTCCATCCTATTACAATCAGTGTGAAAGAGGATATAGAGAAGTTCGTGTTTTTACGTCTTGTTTACACTAAGTTGTCCTTCTTTGGTGCTCAGACAAATACACTCCCTGTTCGGTAATCGGAGAGTGAATCACAGATGAGAAATGGAAAAAGTAGATCAAAGGATAAAGATGAAGTTTTGTCTTAAAACCACTCCAGCGTGTTAAAATTCACTTATACCACTTCAGCGCTGTTATTTCAGCCAAAGTGAAAATATGAACTAATCCCAGTCAAAATATTCACTTTATCTTTTCTAATTAATATCTATTGGTGCAGGTGTTTGTTTACATTGAGACAGTAGCGCATTAGTAGATTATTTTACAGTAGATTATTAAATCCCACACATAACTGTTCATAACATCACTTTTACTCCACATTTAAATTCACTGATGGTGCAGATTAAACTTCAGGTAGAGATCTAAGGACTGCAGGAGATTCAGTAACGTCTAGACGGACAGTTTTGTGTGATGCTGCCACAGACAGAAATTTTTTAGACTGGTTTCGGGTCCGCCAATGTAAAGAGTTCTGACCAATGTAAGGACAGTGTCCTTTCTTTTTATATATACATATAGACGATAAGAGTGTTTTAAAATAAGAGGTTCTTAAAATAGTACAGTCGTGGCCAAAAGTTTTGAGAATTACACAAATATTAGTTTTCACAAAGTTTGCTGCTGAACTGCTTTTAGATCTTTGTTTCAGTTGTTTCTGTGATGTACTGAAATATAATTACAAACACTTCATACATTTCAAAGGCTTTTATTGACAATAACATGACATTTATGTAAAGAGTCAGTACTTGCAGTGTTGGCCCTTCTTTTTCAGGACCTCTGCAGTTGGACTGGGCTCTCAATCAACTTCTGGGCCAAATCCTGACTGATAGCAACCCATTCTTTCATAATCACTTCTTGGAGTTTGTCAGAATTAGTGGGTTTTTGTTTGTCCACCCGCCTCTTGAGGATTGACCACAAGTTCTCAATGGGATTAAGATCTGGGGAGTTTCCAGATCATGGACCCAAAATGTCAACGTTCTGGTCCCTGAGCCACTTAGTTATCACTTTTGCCGTATGGTAATGCCGTATGGTATCACTTTTGCCGTATGGTTTCCCCATTGTGGTGGAAAATGTATTGTTCTTCACCAAACTGTTGTTGGATTGTTGAAAGAAGTTGCTGTTGGAGGGGGTTTTGGTACCATTCTTTATTCATGGCTGTGTTTTTGGGCAAAATTGTGAGTGAGCCCCCTCCCTTGGATGAGAAGCAACCCCACACATGAATGGTCTCAGGATGCTTAACTGTTGGCATGACACAGGACTGATGGTAGCGCTCACCTTTTCTTCTCCGGACAAGCCTTTTTCCAGATGCCCCAAACAATCGGGAAGAGGCTTCATCAGAGAATATGACTTTGCCCCAGTTCATCTGGAGCACCGGTAACCCCTCCCTCACTATTAATTAGTTTGGTCTATTTCATACCCCCCCCCACCTTCACTTCTAATTTACAGAGGGAGATATTCATCTTTCCTCGATACAGCAAATTTCTCTGAGCAAATAATATTTTTAGTGGATGAAAAGAGGAATAAAAAAAAGAAAAGGTGGAGCTGAAAAGTCATGCGAAAAGAACAAAGCTTTAGAGGTAGATGTTATGAAATGCTTCAGATTAACAGATTCTGCCTTTGGTGTGAGGATAGCGAGGCTGGATCCAGCAGCAGGGTTAGTGATGATGCTGAAAACATTATTTTAAATTAATACTACTACCATAATAATTATTAGCATGAGCTAATGCTGCTATAGATTTTATTTCAGCTTACCTGTTCTGTTTGATCATAATCCTTATATGGTATATCTCACACTGCATCAAGATGATACACCCTGACCAGCTAAAATATTGTATTTATAGTTTTATATGTTGTTTGTCTTAATGTCCTTTGCTTTGTATGTTTGTTTTATGAATATTACCCAATTTTCAGTGAAACTTCAAATAATATGTTTAAATAGCATTTATTTTTGTATTGCATAATACTTTTATACAGGTAAGTGGTGTTAAAAATGAATCTCCACATTAATGAGCCAATGTATTATGATGTGGGATGTGGTGGGCTGCTGTGGTCCAGGAAGTCCAGGGACACGTTTTGGTCCCAGTCCGCCCCTGATCACCACAGACTGTTAGAGAATGTTCCTGAACATGTGCATAATCACAATTTATGTGCACACCATTTTCATGGTCACCTAAAACATCTGCAGGAACTGTGCAATGTGATTGTAATGTCCACATGGAGCAGAAGTTCAAGGAAATGTTTTTAGCATTTTGTGGAATCCCTTTTAAGATGTAAGGTTGGTTTGAAAGCAAAGCCCCACCCTCTATCAGTATAATGTTAGTACAAAACCTAATAAAATGACAAGTGTGTATAATGTATGTACTGTAATGTATATACAGTGCCTTGCAAAATATTCATACCCCCAAATTTTTTTCAAATTTTGTGACATTACAACTACAAATATAAATGTATTTTATTGGGATTTTATGTGACAGACCAACACAAAGTGGCACATAATTGTGAAGTGGAAGGAAAATGGTAAATGTAAGTGTGTGGCATGCGTTTGTCTTTAGCCCTCTTCACTCCGATACCCCTAACTAAAATCTAGGGCAACCAATTGCTTTTAAAAGTCACCTAATTAGTAAATAAAGTTCATCTCAGAACATCTCGCGGAACTTCAATCCATCATCCGAAAGGAATGTATAGCACGACTGCAAACCTACCAAGACATGGCCATCTACCTAAACAGACAGGTCGGGAAAGGAGAGCATTAATCAGAGAAGCAGCCAAGAGGCCCATGGTAATTCTGGAGGAGCTGCAGACATCCACAGCTCAGGTGGGAGAATCTGTACACAGGGCAACTATTGGTCGTGACCTCCATAAATCTGGCCTTTATGGGAGAGTGGCGAGAAGAAAGTCATAAGAAGTCCTATTTAAAGTTTATGATGAGCCATGTGGGGGACACAGCAAACGTGGAAGAAGAAAACTTTTTGGCCTAAATGCCACTAATACGCAACATTACCCTGAACACATGTCCCTATTGTGAAACACGGTGGTGGCAGCATCATGTTGTGTGGATGCTTTTCTTCAGCAGGGAAGCAGGTCAGAGTTGATGGGAAGATGGATAAAGTCAAATACAGGGCAATCTTAGAAGAAAACCTGTTAGAGTCTGGGGTGGAGCTTCACCTTCCAGCAGGACAACGACCCTAAACACATCCAGAGATATAGTGGAATGGTTTAGATCAAAGCATGTTTGTGTTAAAATGGCCAAGTAAAAGTCCAGACCGGAATGAAACAAGGAATCTGTAGTGAAACTTCATTGCTGTTCACAGACGCTTCTCCATCTAATCTGACTGAGCCTGAGCGATTGTACAAAAAAAAAGAACTGACAAAAATGTCACTTTTTAGAAGAGGGTAGAGTTATACCCCTCAGACCTGCAGCTGTAATTGCAATGACCGATGGTTCCACAAATATTAACTTGGGGGAGGAAGTGTGCTAATTTGTGTTGGTCGCCACATAAAATTCCAATAAAATACATTTACGTTTGTGGTTGTAACATGACGAGATGTGGAAAAGTTGAAGGGGTGTGAATACTTTTGAGAGGCACTGTATTAAGTAATTAATAAGCTTTAGACTGATAAAAGTGAATGTAGATGTCTGGTTCCACCACGGGGGGGAGACAAAGTTCAAGGAATGAAGCTGGGACCCTAAGGGAACTAAAAAGAAAGAACTCAGAGGATGTGGGAAAAAAATCAATTCCATTTAATTTTATTTGTATATCACTTTAAACAACAGTTATTGTCTTTATGGAATCATGGAAAATAATAGAAAAGTGTATAAAATATGGAAATGTGTATGAATCAGAATGATCAGATCGTCCCTGATGAACGAGCCGAGGGTGACGGTGCTGAGGGAAAAACTCCCTGAGATGGTAATAGGTAGAAACCTTGAGAGGAACCAGACTCAACAGGGAACCCATCCTCATCTGGGTGATAACAGATAGCAGGGATTGATCTGCACTCATACTGTGTGTTAGGAGGCTGGAAGTTCAGTAGAACAGGAGATGTGGAGAAGTTCATATGGAGTCCAGTTGGTTATTGGAGACTCAGGGAGACTGTAGGAAACTCCGGTCTTTCTTATACTCTACGTCCATGAGTCCCCCAGATCTGCTCCTTTACCTAAGGCTAATCTATTTATAAAAATGCTTGGCTAAATAAATAGGTTTTTAGCCTGGACTTAAACACTGAGACTGTGTCTGAGTCCCGAACATTAATTGGAAGACTATTCCATAACTTTGGGGCTATAGATCATCTCTATACAGGGATTTTACTTTGGCCCCACCCCACAATTATTAGTGTGTGTGTGTGTGTGTGTGTGTGTGTGAGAGAGAGAGATGGATGGATTAACCAAAGAGAGGGAGTGTAAATGGATTCAGTGCTCCTGCAGCTGGAGATCCAATCTCACACTGTTTCATGTTTGGAATAAGAAAGAGTGTGTGTGTGTGTGTGTGTGTGTGTGTGTGTGTGTGTGTGTGTGTGTGTGTTCACCTGTAATTCTGCTCTCTGTAACAGAATTATCAGCGTATTTGTAGGTATAAACAATACCATATGCAGCAAGAGATGTTTCAATCAAAGAGGTTTGCAGAAGTATTGGCGCCCTGCTATCAGTAATATTTGGCCCCAGCGCTCTGGCTTAGTGTGTGTGTGTGTGTGTGTGTGTGTGTGTGTGTGTGTGGAGTCTCTGATTAATACACAGCCACGGTAGCAACATGAAGGAGAGCAAAACTGTATAATGTGCATGCACACACACACACACACACAACACTGTGTGCGTCATGTTTTTTTATGACGTTGTGTTTGTGGGTGGAGTCACATATATACTGTATATGTAGTGGGTGTGGTTTGTATATTTATTACTTTCACATCACAGAGCAACAGCACTGAATCACAATCTACTGTTTTATATATATATATATATGTGTGTGTGTGTGTGTGTGTGTGTGTGTGTGTGTGTGTGTGTGTGTGTGTGTGTGTAAGAGAGAGAGAGAGAGAGAGAGAGAGAGAGATAGAAAATGAGGAGTGAAGTTAGTAAAGCAGAGAATTGGAAGTCATTGGGCTGTTTCTCAACTGCACTCTGTCACCCTAACTGCCTCTGACACACACACGCACACACACACACACACACACACACACACACACACACACACACACACAGAGCAATGTGTGTATTGGCGAGTTGGAGAGCAGATGGAGCTGATGTTGGATCTAAAGCCCAGTCACACACACACACACACACACACAGATGCTGAGAAGCTGTATGTCTGTGTGTGTGTGTGTGTGTGTGTGTGTGTGTGTGTGTGTGTGTGTGTGTGAGGGTATGTGTGCCCATCTGTGTGCATATCATTAATGCACACACCTTTATATTTGGGACTAATTTTAGTGGGCGGTTCTTGTCTTTACACTGGACGGGGCTTTTGTGTCATATCTGACTATTTGTAATAAACTCACACACACACACACACACACACAGAGTCTGACAATGCAGTTTAGTTCTATTTTTTGTCTCATGTCAGTGAGACGTTGGAGTGCTGATCAGAAGGTCATGTGTTCAAACCCCAGCACACACTGAGCGAAGCCCTTCCCTCTCACCTGCTCAGGCGTACGATAAGATAAACCTAAGTTCAAGGATGGAATGATATATGAAGTTACATCTTCATCCGTTCGTCCCTGAGGAGCAGCCAGAGGGAACGGTGCTGAGGGAAAAACTCCCTGAGACACGCTGAGGAAGAAACGAGGGACACGCTCTCACCCGGGTGATACCGGACAGTGAGACCGTAACCCGAGCCTGTTGTCACTGTGTGCTCAGGAGCCGAGTAACAGGAGGTGTGTTTAAGTTAGCAGGAAGGCCACTGTGTTGAGGTCCACTGCAGTCACACACTGTCACAGTGATGCTGTCCAGAGCATCTTTATTGGTTCTGAGTGGAAACTCCTCAGGTATCATGTGTATCTGTAAGCAGAGTACACACCTCCTCACCAGCAGTGAGAGTTGGAGTGAAGCATCCAGGGGGATCAGACCGGTTCAGAGGACAGGAGGGGTCAGGATCTCTGGTAACACACTCCTTGTAGGTCCTTACAAGGTGCACTTCCACTGGAAACATGGAGAACCACAAGCAGCAAGAATTGAGCGTGTGGTCTGTCTGGGATGTGTGTGGTGACTGGGGACGGTTCCACTTTACCATGAAGACGGTTCTGTCCTCGGCTGGTGCAGACAGCTGTGTCTTTGAGGACTCGTGACTGCAGTTACTCCATAGTTCAGGACTGGAGTTTCCTACAGTCTGCCTGAGCCTCCAATAACCAACTGGACTCCATATGAGCTTCTCCACATCTCCTGTTATACTGAACCTCCAGCCTCCTAACACACAGTATGAGTGCAGATCAATTCCCGGTTATCTGTTATCACCCAGATGAGGATGGGTTCCCTGGTGAGTCTGGTTCCTCTCAAGGTTTCTTCCTATTACCATCTCAGGGAGTTTTTCCCTCATCAGGGACAATCTGATCATACTGATTCATACACATTCACTCACACATTTCAAACTTATTTCCCTAATTTTTAAAGATTTTTTTCCTGGGGTGAACCAGCAGGTAAGCTGGAAATATCAGGACTGGTATTGTTTAGGTTCTCCAGTGGAGATGTTGAGAGCACACCGAAACATGCAAACAAGCAAGTCCTTCAGTACAATCTCCATGATCTAAGGCCAGGATGAAGTTCCAGACAGACATTCTGCTTCACCAAGACGTGACTGAACCCAACGGTACCGGGCCACACCTTCCAGCTGGCTGAAATTCTTCTACCGCATGGATAGAACAATAGATTCAAGAGTCGGCAGTGTGTGTCTATCTAAAGGTGAACCCCATCTGGTGTGACCTGTCACACCCATCCTGGAGCTCCTAACCATCAAGTGTCACACTTTCTACATCCTCAGGTACTTACCTCAGAGCCAGTACTGTAAGTTTTACTAAAATACAAAATGTCTTTCACCAAGGAGAGCTGTCCAAGGTAGCAGCCATGCAGATACAGAGCATTAAAACTCATCATATACATCACGATATACAGGAACAACATTCTATTCCAGGAATCTTTCCACTAAATAAAAACTGGTTTATTAATAAAAACACCTACACGCCTCCTTCTGCTTTTTTATGATACATTTAAACTCTTCGACGTGTATAAACGTGTCCAATTTCAGATCTTCCTGCAGGTTTTCCATGAGCACAGTACATTGTGAGAAATTGCATCTTTTTAAAAAGCGACCGTCTGGAGTAGAGAAGTGTCGCGAGTGATGAATGACGTCCGAGCAAATCGTAAAGAATGCAGCGGTGAGTAAGAGACTTTGCATTTGTAATGAAATGTAAAGATGTGTGAGTCAAGACTGTGTGAAACAGAGGGAGCTGTGTGTGTGTGTGTGTGTGTGTGTGTGTGTGTACAGTGTTTCACCGTAATCAATCACAGGCGAGAAGGTAGCTTCGACAAGTTTTCTCAGCGTTAAAAAACTTAAACAAGATTTATTTCTGAAATAAAATCCAATCTTGACTTTAGACTTCCAAACTCGATTAGCAGTACGTACGTTAAATGAGGCTCTGAAATGAGCTGACTCACCACCAGGCTGAGCGGTGAGAACCTCCACCCACACTCCACACACCACCTGCCCCACCCAGGGCAAAAGGATCCTGGACCTTTGCTACACTTATTTCTAAAAGGCAGGGCGTGGTCCATTTTGGAAACTTGACCATGCTGCCATTTTCATGTCTAGACGAGGAAGACGCAAAAAATATCTAAGACGGGAAGTTCTAGATATCCAGATCAGCGCATCAGCCAGTGAGATATTCACCGTATGTCTCTCTTATTCTTCCTGTCCTGAAGAAAGACCACCTAGTAGCTCTGACCTCATGTTTCATGAAGTACTTTGAAAGGCTTGATCACGTCAGCAAGATAAAAGAGTTAATTTTGGACTTTGCATAAAGCAGGAGTGGAGATACCAGTGCCTTATCATCAACACAACCATAATGGAGCTTCATGCAGGACC